>NW_026875935.1:0-18205 GCF_032173495.1 Musca vetustissima
ATCCTGCTTAAGGGCCACTTAATCTGGATTAAGGGACACATAATCCGGATTATGGGACACATAATCCGGATTAAGGGTCCCTTAATCCGGATTATGTGTCCTTGACCAAGGATTATGTGTCCCATAATCCGGATTATGTGTCCGTGATCCAGGATTAAGGCTTAATCCGAATTAAGGCTTTATCCGGATTGAGGGGCACTTCATCTTGATTAAGAGGCACTTAATCCGGATTATGGGGCACTTAATCCGGAATAAGGGACACTTAATCCGAATTATGTGTCCTTGACCAAGGTTGAAGGCTTAATCCGGATTAAGGCATTATCCGGATCCGGACACTTAATCCGGATTAAGGGACACTTAATCCGGATTAAGGGACATTTAATCCGATTTAAGGATCCTTGACCGCGGATTAAAGCTTAATACGGAATAAGGCATAATCCGGATTCATGGCCACTTAATCCGGATTAAGGGACACATAATACGGATTAAGGGACACTTAATCCGGATTAAGGGCCCCTGACCTAGGTTTAAGGCATAATCCGGATGAAGGTATAATTCGGATTAAGGGACATATAATCCGGATTAAGGGACACTTAATTCGGATTAAGGGTCCTTGACCTAGGTTTGTGGCTTAATCCGGATTAAGGCATAATCCGGATTAAGGACCACTTAATCCGGATTAAGGGGCACTTGATCCCTTAATCCGGATTAAGTGTCCTTGACCTAGGTTTAAGGCTTAATCCGGATTAAGGGACACTTAATCGTCCGATTTAAAGTAAATGGTGCACCAAAGTCCTTATATATCTTTTGATTAGAACGAAATTTGGCATGGTGTACTGAATTAAGTCTAGAATGTTGTGTGCTACGTTTCTTGAAAATAGGTTCAGATTTAGATATATTTTCATTTAGATATATTTTTAATATTTAATCCGGATTAAGGGTTATAGAACCAGGATTAGGCTTAATCGGGATTAAGGGCCACTCAATCCGGATTAAGCCTTAATCCGAATTAAGGCTTTATGCGGGTTAAGGGGGACTTAATCCGGATTAAGGGACACTTAATTCGGTTTAAGGGTGCTGTTAATTGCACCACTTTCCACAGGTAAATAAATATATATTATCAAACTATACTTAAAACTGCTATTTTCCAGGATTCCTTTGGATATTCAAGTTTTAACGAATTAGAGGTTCTTTTCACTTAGGCTTCTCTGTATCGCAAGCATGTGGGCAATTATTGGCTTCAATTTGATTTTCTGGAACATTTGCACAACTATGGTTTCTTGATTGATGTCGATTAACCAGACTTTCGTTGGCATTAGAAATAGTTTTTTATAAAAATTATTAGTGTGTTGCTGGAGCAAATTTTTCTTTACGTTCTTTTTTGTATTTCTCTTTTCTTAAATACTGATGCGTGATAATACTGATGCGTGTCTGCGGGGATTTAAAGCAGAGGCTTTTAGAGATTTATATCATTCTAATAAAAAAAAGGCAAAAACATATTTAAGGAATATAGCTAAATAAAAATGGATTCACGCCAACTCACCAATAAAAAATCAAAGAAATGTAGAATACAAAATTAGAAAATAATAATTTTTTATCAAATCTTGCTTCGGATGAAAAATATCACTTTTTTACTTTCTTCAATGCTGGTTACAGACAAAATGGCCGAGAAGATTCAATTTTGCAAACCAAGATACCTCTTAATCTTTCCAAAAATGGTATATGGACAAAGGAATTGAAATAAATAGTTACCAAAAACCTGATACATAGCCAAAATCAAATTAAAACTTCATATTCAGATGGCGTTGCGAAAGTTAATTTAGCCAAAATAAAACAATGTTTCCATCAGGCGGTTGATTACCTAAAATTGAAGTCAGCTCAAGAAAACTGAAAATTATACATATTTGAAAAATCTTGTAGGAGCATATATTTCTGGTAAGCCACACTTTACATACTATCAATACCTAAGTAAACTAATCCAGATAACACAGGATGAACACGAACGAATAAAAGTTACAAGTGCTAAGGAGACATAGTTGGTAGATAGATGGCTGTGGCGTGATAAAAATTGTTTTTAATTTTGTTTTAGGGCATTTCGAACAAAATACAATAAACAATATCGTTTAAGATAACAGCATAAATTGAATAAAATTACAAACAATATACTTCAGAACATAATGGACATAAATAGGCAATGATTTTTATACCCTTCACCACACTGTGGTACAGGATATTATGTCTTTGTGCATATGTTTGTAACAGGCAAAAGGAAACGAGATCGACACATGGTTCATTTTGAGAATATGCATAGAATCACTTTCTAAGTCGATTTATGCATGTCCGTCCTTCCGTCTGTTTGTCCATGTTAAATTGTAAACAAAGTACAGGTCGCATTTATGCACCGAATTGGATGAAATTTGGCACAGGTTACTTATTCGGCCCAAGGACGAACCCTATTGAAATAGGAAAAAATCGGTTCAGATTTTTCCCTAGCTCCCATATATACTTTCGTCCGATTTAATGTAAATGGTGCACCAAAGTCTCTATATATCTTTTGATTTGCACGAAATTTGTCACAGCATAACGAATTAGGTCTAGAATGATGTGTGTTAAGTTATGTTTCGAGAAATCGTTCAGTTAATATAAATTAATCTCTGGCAAGTCTCGTTGAAGTCAGTTCAAAGTTAGATATAGCTTCTACATATATATTTTCGTCAGATTTTTCACAAAATTGACACAGAATTTTGCACAACGTACTAAAGATACTATTGCATAACGTGTGGCAAGTTTTTTGGAAATCGGTTCAGATTTAGATATAGCTTCTAGATATAGTTTCATTCGATTTTAAGTAAAAGGTGCACAAAATACCCAAAGTTAGGCCGTTTGCTACAAAATAACGTTTGCCACAATATACTGAAGCTAATATAACCCAGCATGTGGAAAGTTTTGTTGAAATCGGTTCAAATTTGGATAGAGCTATCATATATATATTTACCATATGTATTTTCTCCAAATAATCAACGGGTGTCCGATTTATATTTGCTTTAAATTAATTTACAATGTTAGGATTCATCTGTTGAATATACCCAAAGTGGTGAAGGGTATCATATAGTCGGCCCCGTCCGACTTTACTACTTTCCTTACTGTTTTTTTTAATTAATAACAAGTGAAACAAGGAATGTTTAACAGCCGACTATATGATACCCTTCACTATTTTCAGTATAATGGTGCCCCTCCTATTATGAAATAGCAACAAAAAGAAAAAAAGATATATACCGCTAATACTTTTGGTCGTATATGTACAATAACTCTGGGAGATCGAAAAAAATTTAAGTAAACTATTTTAATTAATCCACACATATGCCATTTTAAAATCTGTGCAAAATATCGTGATGATTGGGGAGAGTTAAAGTGCTTGGTGCACTTTTTGTATGAAGAAAATTTGCATGTGCCAATCTGTATGGTGCAGTATATGTGGGAGCTAAGGTATTGTTTCCATATTTGGCGCTATATCTTAGGTGCATATATATATATATATATATATAAAGCTCATAATCCGACAAACATTGGAGCATCATTAAAAGAGCTATATCTAAATCTGAACCGATTGAAACGAAATTTAGTACACATTATTCAAGGTTTAATTTGATACAATTTCGCACAATTTCTTGTAAATCGAAAGACATATAGGGGCGTTAGAGCAACATTTACATAAAATCGGACGAAAATAAATATGGAAGCCATATCTATATTTGAACCGATTTTCAGGAAACTTGACACACCTCATTTTGGACACAATATGGAGTGGTATTTTAAAATTATTTTTGTTTAGTGTGCCATTCACATAAAATCGGACGAACTTAAATCAATTTATTGAGCTATGCAGAATTATGTGTAAATCGACAGAAATATATTTTATTTGCATGAAATCGGACGCTGTGAACAATTTTGTGTCAATCGGTCAAACATTTGGACTTGCGTAAACTATTGTGGAGTCGGAAAATCCTATCTATATCTAAATCTGAACCAGTTTTTAATGGGTATCGTCCTTGGTCCAAATATGATGACTGTGCCAAATTTCATCTCATTCGGACCATAAGTCTTGTTCTTACTGTTTGTAGTGGTATTTTGTAACTAAAGAAAAGTCCTTCTTTTCGACGGCAGGTATGATTTCCGACTACTGGAACATTCGAAACTGCCAACTTAATTTGAAAGTGTACATATTTGGATCTAGTATGGACTAGGCTTATTAACTTCGCAAAACTATATAACACAATAACGAACCTATGAAGCTTTGATTTTTTGAAAATCTTCAAATTTCGACCACAAATAAAGTTAGAAAATAAGGGAGATCTTGACTGAAATGGTAATGGGATATTGTTGAACTAGTGTCGGTTCGAATTAAATAATTTGTATATCCTTTACCACACAGTGGTACAGGGTATTATGTCTTTGTACATATGTTTGTAACATGCAAAAGGAAACGATATAGACACATGGTTCCTTTTGAGAATATGCATAGAATCACTTTCTGAGTCGATTTATACATGTCCGTCCGTCTGTTGATGTTAAATTGTAAACAAAGTACAGGTCGCATTTATCATCCGATTTGGAAGAAATTTGGCACAGCTCATTTATTTGACCCAAGGACGGTTCAGATTTACATATAGCTCCAATATATATTTTCGTTCGATTTAAGGTAAATGGTGCACCAAAATCCCTAAATATCTATCAATATGCACGAAATTCGGCATAGAGTACTGAATTGATTTTATACGAAATTTGGCATATCGTACTGAAATAAGTCTAGAATGTCGTGTGCTAAGTTTCTTGAAAATCGGTTCATATATAGATATAGCTCCCATATATAGTTCGCCCGATTTTAGGTAAATGGTATGCCAAAGTACCTATGTATCTTTCGATTTGCACGAAATTTGGCATAGCGTACTGAATTAGGTCCAGAATGATGTGTGCTAAGTTTCGTGAAAATCGGTTCAGGTTTAGATATAGCTCCCATATAAATTTTCGTCCGATTTAAGGTAAACGGGGCACCAAAGTCCCTATATATCTTTTGATTTGCACGAAATTTGGCATAGGGTACTAAATTAGGCCCATTTTAGGTATATGGTGTGGCAAAGACTCTATATTTCTTTCGATTTGCACGAAATTTGGCATATCGTACTGAAATAAGTCTAGAATGACGTGTGCTAAGTTTCGTGAAAATCGGTTCATATTTAGATATAGCTCCCATGTATAGTTCGCCCGATTTTAGGTAAATGGTTTGCCAAAGTACCTATGTATGTTTCGATTTGCACGAAATTTGACATAGCGTACTGAATTAGGTCCAGAATGATGTGTGCTAAGTTTCGTAAAAATCGGTTCAGGTTTAGATATAGTTCCCATATATATTTTAGTCCGATTTAAGGTAAACGGGTCACCAAAGTCCCTATATATCTTTCGATTTGCACGAAATTTGACATAGCGTACTGAAATAAGTCTTGAATGACGTGTGCTAAGTTTCGTGAAAATCGGTTCATATTTACATATAGCTCCCATATATAGTTTCGCACGATTTTAGGTAAATGGTATGCCCAAGTCCCTAATCTTCCGATTTGCACGAAATTTGGCATAGCATACTGAATTGCGTCTAGAATGATGTGTGTGAAAGTTCTTGAAAATCGGTTCAGATTTGGATATAGATCCCATATTTATTTTCAACCGATTTAATGTAGATGGTTCTCCAAAGTCCCTATATCCTTCGATTCATCGGTTTAATATACCCAAAGTGTTGAAGGGTATCATATAGTCGGCCCCGTCCGACTTTACTATTTTCCTTACTGGTTTTAGACTTAATTCAGTACGCTATGTCAAATTTCGTGCAAATCGATGGATATATAGGGGCTTTGATGCACTATTTACCTAAAGTCGGACGAAAATATATGTGGGAGTAATATCTAAATCCGAACCGATTTTCATTAAATTCAACACGCATCGGCTTTGGTGCACTATTTACCTAAAATCGGACGAAAATATTTATGGGAGCTAAAACTTTACACACATCTTTCTAGATTTAATTCAGTACGCTATGCCGAATTTCGAGCAAATCGAATGATATATAGCGACTTTGGTGCACCATTTACTTTAAATCGGACGAAACTATATATGGGAGCTATATCTAAATCTGAACCGTTTTTCCCGAAACTTGGCAAACATCATTCTGGACCTAATTCAGTACTTTATGCCAAATTTCGTGCAAATCGAATGATATATAGCGACTTTGGTGCACCATTTACTTTAAATCGGACGAAACTATATATGGGAGCTCTATCTAAATCTGAACCGAGTTTCTCAAAACTTGGCACTCATCGTTCTGCACCTAATTCAGTACTCTATGTCAAATTTCATGCAAATCGAAGGATGTAGAGAGACTTTGTTGCCCATTTTACCTTAAATCGGACGAACCTATATATGGGAGCTATATCTGAGTCTGAACCGATTTTCTCGAAACTTGGCAGACATCATTCTAGACCTAAATGATTAGGCTGTACCAAATTTCGTGCAAATCGAAAGATATATAGGGACTTTGGGGCACCATTTGCATGAAATCGGACGAAACTATATATGGGAGCTATATCTAAATCTGGACCGATTTTTACGAAACTTGGCAGACATCATTCTAGACCTAAACGATTAGGCTGTACCAAATTTCGTGCAAATCGAAAGATATATAGGGACCGTTTACATTAAATCGGTTAAATATATATATGGGAGCTATATCTAAATCTGAACCGATTTTTATGAAACTTGGCAGATATTATTCTAGACCTAAATGATTAGGCTGTACCAAATTTCGTGCAAATCGAAAGATATATAGGGACCGTTTACATTAAATCGGTTAAATATATATATATGGGAGCTATATCTAAATCTGAACCGATTTTTCCCAATTTCAATAGGGTTCGTCCTTTGGTCAAATAAGTGACCTGTGCTAAATTTCATCCAATTCGGATTATAAATGCGACCTGTACTTTGTTTACAATTTTACATCGACAGACGGACGGACGGACATGCATAAATCGACTCAGAAAGTGATTCTATGCATATTCTCAAAAGGAACCATGTGTCTATCTCGTTTCCTTTTGCCTGTTACAAACATATGTACAAAAACATAATACCCTGTACCACAGAGTGGTGAAGGGTATAATGATGTGTATAAAATATCTTGAAAATCGGTTTAGATTTAGACATAGCTCTCATATATATGTTCGTCCGATTTTAAGTAGGACCCAAAATATGGCTATTAGTAACAAAACCTGCTGAAACCGGAACTTGTGACCAGTTTCGATTAAATCGCTTCATATTTGGATATAGCTTCCATATCTATTTTCATTTTTCATTATTTTTTCCGATTTTAAGTAAATGGTGCACCAAACTCCTCATGTTTGTAATATTGACATGAAATTTTGTACAACACAATTGAGCATTTTGATATTTGCTTTCAATCGATTTATATAATTTTGTCCCATTGTAACAAACGAATGATATGTTTATGGATTGATCTAAGTCGGATCACATTTAGATAAAGGTCACATATTATAGTTCATCAAATTTCATGTTAATGGCCATTCTGTTAGGATGTATTCGTTTAATATGCCCATAGTGGTGAAGGGTATCATATAGTCCGCCCCGTCCGACTTTACTACTTTCCTTACTGGTTAAACAGATATACGTTTCTTCTTAAACAGATCCTTTACGTTTCTCCGAAATATTTGTTTTTCGTTCTCTGTTTTTAATTAAATTGAACATGTTAGTGTTGTACTGAAAAATTCTGAGGAATTGTAGTTCCAATGAAATGTGGGTGAATGTACGTCCAACAGATACTTTCACATTCACAAGATATATTTCACAGAATATCATTGTAGTCTAAACAAGAATATACGTGTTTACATGTATCAGCTACATATTAACCCAAAATGTATGAAAAACATATGCGTGCGTGTATATACTCGTATGTGTGTAAAAAATAACTGAGATAGATTTTGATAACAAACTGGCAAGGGAAGCTACATTGGAAATTCCTCGTTCAATCGATGAAATTTGATTTAGGTGCAAAGTGGGTGTTTTAAGCCGCCCCTTGTCCATAGTAGGTCATACATTTAATACAGCGAAAGTATTGTTTTACGCTCTAGAAAGAATCAAATAACGGGTTTGATGACCTGCAAAAACTTTGTGTATGAGTAAGCAGACTGGGATTTCCTGTGAGTATATCTGTTGTTCTGCCATTTCCATTTTGTTAATTGATCTGCTTACTCCTGTCGTGTTATCTCTAGTTTGGGCGTTTTTTTTCGCGAGTAGTTTGGCTTTTTTATTGCCTATGATTTATATGTGAATTGGAACCCATATGATTCATACAAGACCGTGTCGCGATTAATTGTTTATTGTTTTTTATACTGCACAGTTTTGGAGGTTATTGCTTTTATGGTTCGTTAACTATGCCGAGTGTACTACATGTACTACGTATTTTATGTTAAGAATTCAGTGTATACTGTTTGTTATTTTTACTAAAGAGCTTTGATTTATTGATCATTATGTTCTGCAGAGAGGGCATTTGTTTTAGTGTTTCGCTATACGACTGTTCTACTTGTTCATAATTATAAGTTTCAAAGGTTCAAAACCTGGAAGACGCATATAGTCACTAACTCAACACAGAAACTGAACGAGTTAAATATGTGATCCGTGTATATATGTAAACCGACTGAACTCAACGATCAGTAACCGGTTATATTTGTATAAAGTATATACTCATGATCAGCGAAAAATTCTATGACGATTTATGCAGGTCCGTCTTTCTGTTGAAATCACTCTAGCGTCTAAACGAATTGAGATAGAACGCCAAAATTTTCCATAAAGTTGTCTCTGCAGGTCCGAAGATGAGCTTTATCGTTCCACTCACCAAATGTCTCCACTAAAAATTATTAATATCGGTCCACTTTTTCGGGTAGCCCCCATATAACGGTTAAACCAGACCGATACGCTGTGCGCAATGTTGTGCAAATCGAATATCTTTAAATCTTTGGTGCACCATTTGCGAAAAATCGGACGAACATATATATGGGAGCTATATATAAATCTGAACCGATTTCAATAAAAGTTGGCACACGCTAGTCTATACTAACTTCGGAAAGTTGTGCAAAATTTCATGTCAATCGGCCTAAATTTTACTCTTTGGTGCACCATTTGCGAAAAATCGGATGAACATATATATGGGAGCTATATCTAAATCTGAACCGATTTCAATAAAACTTGACACACGTTAGTCTATCCTAACTTAAGTAAGTTGTGCAAAATTTCTTGCCAATCGGCCTAAATTTGACTCTTTGGTGCATCATTTGCGAAAAATCGGACGAACATATATATGGGAGCTATATCTAAATATAAACCGATTTCAATAAAACTTTGCACACGTTAATCTATCCAAACTTCAGTACGCTGTGCAAAATTTCGTACCAATCCGCTTAGATTTGACTTTTTGGTGCACCATTTTCAAAAAATCTGTCGAAAATATATATGGGAGCTATATCTAAATCTGAACCGATTTTTCCCAATTTCAATAGGGTTCGTCCTTGGGCCAAATAAATGATCTGTGCCAAATTTCATCTCATTCAGATAATAAATGCGACCTGCATTTACAATTTAACATGTACCGACGGACATGCATAAATCGACTCAGAAAGTTATTCTATGCATATTCTTAAAAGGAACCATGGGTCTATCTCGTTTCCTTTTGCCTCTTACAAACATATGTACAAAGACATAATACCGTGTACCACGGTGTGGTAAAGGATATAAATAGAGGTGTTGCAAACGACAAATTTAAATTATATTTGACTGTATAGTAAAGGGTATGAAAATAAATTCAACAATGTAAATATTTTAGTAGGTTCGAAATTCCAAATGTTTTCTACAATTTTCAAAAAAAACATTCAGATCATATCAAAATATCAGTTAAATATTTAATATTTTATTATACCCTACACAACTATGTTGTCAGGGTATTATAGCTTTGTGCAGCCCCAAGAGTTTGTAACGCCGCGAAATATTGGTCCTAGACACGCCTTTAAGTATACTGATCGTCATATCTCGACTAGCTGAGTCGATCTAGATATGTGTGTCCGTCCGTCTATCCTTCTGTCCGTTATAATTTGTAAACACGATAAAGGCCACAGTTATGGACCAATCTTCCCGTAATTTTGCCTGTAGGATGGGTTCTGGCCAATGAAGACCTCTATTGTTTTTGGTTAAGATCGGTTAATATTTGGGCGACGAAATAGACCAAAAACTTTATTTTTGTCTGATTTTCTGGTCACTCCAGATGTCCAAACATCTCGAATTTTTATATTGAGAAGGGGTCGTGCCAAAGAATAAGCATGCCTGTTTTGATGAAGATTGGTCAATATTTGGCGGGTCAAATGAACCCTGACTTTTGTGTGAAAAATTACAAAATTTTTATATTTCCCCATGAAGCATAGACCCGAGAAGTTGATAGTATATCGAACAGGAGTCTTTGACCTTTAAATTGATACCAATTATATTGTCGTATATACTCGGATGTGGGAGTTAGACTTAAATATTTACAGGTGCTTAGGATTTCAGATATTATTTAGAAAACCATTACCACCCTAGAGGGCGGAAATATAGCGCTGATCGCTTTGAAAATTTCCATGAGGATCCAGGTATGGTCAAGGACAACGCCTATAATTTTTTTGTGTTTTATTTTTCGAGTTGGCAACAATTATAAGGGAATCTGGACCGCAAAATTTAGAGTTCCGTGGTAGTTGTGTAGGGTATCGTATGGTCGGCACCGTCTGACTATACTGTTCCGCTCACTGGTTTTTATTATAAAATGTTAATTGTGATGCAATTTATACAAACCTCTGTATTCACTGATACTTCTTTTCATTGCAACGGATGCAGCTGCACAATCAAAAGTTTCCCTGTGTTGATGTGTGCTTTGTTTGCAGGTGACATTTTACAAAAAGAAGTTTACAATGGTACAACATTTTTCGTAGAACTTTTACAAAGGTCAGGGAACTGAATACATTGTGCAATTTTTGAAACAGTTTTTGTGTTTATATTTTTGCAAACTTTTTTCTTCTGCTCCAGAGGAAGCAAATATATACTGAGTTTATCACTGTGAAAAATTGTGGTATTGGAAATAAAATTCGGTTAGGTTTACGAGAAGCTAATGTGGCCATGTTATTCTATTTCAAGTCAGGAGAACTAAATATGTAAACTAAAAACAAACAAAAACAAGTAAAGAACATATTGCAATGTATTAATACATTGTATTGATGCATACATGCATTGCGAATACTGTTGTCGAATACTGTTGTCTTTGTGCATATGTTTGTAACAGGCAAAAGGAAACGAGATAGACACATGGTTCCTTTTGAGAATATGCATAGAATCACCTTTTAAGTCGATTTATGCATGTCCGTCCATCCGTCTGTCTGTCCATGTTAAATTGTAAACAAAGTACAGGTCGCATTTATGATCCGAATTGAAATCGGTTTAGATTTAGATATAGCTCCCATATATATTTTCGTTCAATTTAATGTAAATGGTGAACCAAAGTCCCTATATATTTTTCGATTTGCATGAAATTTGGGACAACGTAATGAATTAGGTCTAGAATGATGTGTGTCAAGTTTCTTGAAAATGGGTTCAGATTTGGATATAGCTCCCATATATAGTTTCGTCCGATTTAAGGTAAATGGTGCACCAAAGCCCTTACATATCTTTCGATTTGCAAGAAATTTGGCACAGCGCAATGAATTAGGTCTAGAATGAATTGTGTCAAGTTTTTTGAAAATCGGTTCCGATTTTGATATAGCTCCTATATATATTTTTCAGTTCAGATAAAAATATAGCTACCATAAATTTTCAATGGATTTATTGTAGCTCATATATATATATTTTCTTCCGATTTCCTGTAAATTGTGCACAAAGACCCAAAGTTTGACCGATTGCCACACAATTTTGTACAATGAACTGTAGTTGATATAAATTAATCTCTTGAAATCAGTTGAGTCTTAGATATAGCTTCTACATATATATTTTCATCAGATTTTACACAAAATTAACACAGAATTTTGCACAACGTACTGAAGATACTATTACATAACGTGTGGCAAGTTTTGTTGAAATCGGTGCAGATTTAGATATACCTCCTAGGCCGTTTGGCCGTTTGCTACAAAATTTTGCACAACGTACTGAAATTTATATTGCCTAACGTTTGCAAAATTTTTTAGGAATCGTTTCCGATTTAGATATAACTCCCCTATATAGTTTCGTCCGATTTTAGTTAAATGGTACTCCAAAAACCCAATAACCGTTTCAAATTTGGATAGAGCTACCATATATATTTTCTCCCGATTTTAAGTAAATGATGCACCAAGAACTCAAAATGTGGCCATATACACAAAACATACTGAAATTTGTATAACCTAACCAAGTATACGCTAATTCCTACACAATGTTGTTAATATTGGTCCCGCTTTAGTATGCCTCTTATAAATTGTCCCTCTTCATTGAAATATTTTCAGGATTTTATACACATGTTTCACTCTACTATGTCAACATTTTGAGGTTTTGAGATTTTAGGGAAAAACCCCATTGAAATTGCAACAATCGATTGGTAGAATTGTAGTTATATGTATGTTCTCCATATTTTCATTTCAAAAAATGTTCAGTATTTCTATGGTGGAGGGTATACAAAGTTCGGCCCGGCCGAACTTAACACATTTTCACTTGTTTCTATTCCAAACTCGTTTTTATGCATAAAATCCATTATCATCTCTTGAATGTACATGGAATAGTGAAGGGTATCATATAGTTGGCCCCGTCCGCCTTTGAACTTGCCTTACTGGTTGAATTTGGCGACTACAATGTAATGGTAATGATAATAAGGTAACGCCAGTTTCAGATTACAAAGATCATGTCGTTAACTTATTTAACACAGAAACATGCAAATCAGTAATTTTTTTTAAGACAGATTGAAGTGTACGCATGGCATAAATACATTATGCAACCTAAAATAAGGAATTTAAGGGATGATAAAATAACAACTTTAACATTTATTATTTATGTTTAAATGACAATTATAAAATACTTTATATGGAATGATGTACAGTTATTTCCTTATTCCCTCTAAATGACTTTCTCCATCAAATTATTTTTATAGACATTATTATGGGACATAGATTCTTTTAATTTCCTGACTTCTTCTAAAAGTCATCACAGTAAATTGAAATTTTGTTAGAATATGAGATATCACGAATTTCCTTGATTAAAAACTTTTAAATTTAATTACCAAATTACTATATTGCAAAAGATTCCAGCCAATTACTTTAGTATTCAAATATGTACTACTATATGACCGCTTTTAAGTGAGAGGACGTTTAAGATTTCACTTTCATGTTTACGGTCCGATGCAACATACACTTAATGGAAATAAAAATTTAATTTAAAATATATTAACATTGACTGACATATCACCACACTTATTTACACTGTACAATTGGTGTCAAATTACTCATGATTTTATGTAGCTTTGACTGGTGATAATCTTCGAAGGGTATAATTTCAATAGGGTTTGTGGTTGGGCTAATAAATAAGCTGTACCAAACTTCACCTAATTCTGATCAAAAATATGACTTGTCAGGTAATAAGAAACAGCTAACTTATTTATGCGTATTGTCGACCAGTACACGAATTCACTGGTGATACGCCTACGACAGCTAACGTACAATCATACATACACAAATGCTACCTAATACCATGTAATAGCAAGGCTGATAACCAGAATAATCTCAGATGTCAAATCCCAGTTAGCATGTCGTTTACTAATTTAACACAGTAATATGCAAATTAGTTAATTAATTTGGAAGCTAGACTAAAACCATATTCTCTCTAATCTCATAAAGAATGTGGGTTCTTTTACATTACACACACATATATTTTTATGATCCCAAATTTCATATTGTAACCTACAGTAATATACGTCGATTAAAGCCAAGCATATCAAATTGCATCTCCAATAATTCCTTGGGTTGTCATTTACATGAAATTTAACAGATTTTTACACATTCCGATATGCTTCGCATCGAGACAAATAAATAAACTGTGTTACATTTCAAATCGTTCGGATCAAAAATGCAACGTGTACTTTGTTAGCAATAATACATGGGCAGAAATGCATATATTAACAGATTAAAGAAAATTCAAAATGTTGACCATTTGTAAAGAAGTTAGCAGAAGCACTGGTTTGATATTATCCGTTTTCGAACATAGTTTACGTATTGGTATTGGAAGATAAATTCGTTGCCTTCGGTGGTTACAAATATTGGATTTTTATACCCTTGATTTTTGGGGTGAAGGGTATAAAAATCCAATATTGGTAACCACCGAAGGCAATTAATGCACAACATGCCCCTCTAACTAAGCAAAAAAGTAGATAGGCAATAACTAAAACTGGTTTACGAGTTTATCTTCCAATTCCAATACGTAAACTATGTTCGAAAACTGATAATATCCAACCAGTGCTTCTGCTAACTTCTTTACAAATGGTCAAAATTTTCTTTAATCTGTCTATATATGCATGTCTGTCCATGTATTATTGTTAACAGTAGGGTATGTCTTTGGCATATGTTTGTAACAGCAAAAACGAATCGGTTCAGATTTACATATAGCTCCCATATACGTTAACCTTGCACCAAACTTCTAATTTTTGTTCGATTGAAATTTTGCACAACGTTGGTTGGTGCAGATGCAGACATGGCTTTGGCATTTATATTTTCGACCGACTTGATGTTAATAAGACATCCAAAAAATCGAAAAGTCGACGTCTCTTAGGATACATATGTTGAATACACCCAACGTGGTGAAGGTATTATATAGTCGACTTTACTGCTTTCTTTGCTGGTTTACATACATATGTATTATATACATGACCACAAATAGTAACATAAATACACTTTGCATCAAATTTTATCACATTTATTTCATTTCACATTTTCAAATATACAGAGAATAATACAATAGAAATACCCAAATAAGAATATTGATCCACTGACGAGAAGCTATGTTGTTATGATTTATCATTAACATTTGAAATGTCATATCATTGACATTATCACAACAGACTTCAATTAAATTTGCATAAATCTCCTATAAATCACTACATCACTTGATAAAAACAAAATGCATGCCAGATAAAGGCATCTGAAAATGACAGGACATTGAAAAGAGACAAATAATTTAAACGTCTTATGTACTTTACACTTCACATTTGCAGAGTGTGTGTATGTGCCGCATTAACATTTTAGAGATTTATTGAATGTCAATAGCAGGATTTAATTTCGGGGGGGGGGGCCCGGTAGTACAAAATGAAAAAATTCGCTGTTGCAAACATACATTTACTGTGCAAAAAATTCATTTCGGGGGGCTGGGGCCGGGCCCCTCGGGCCGCCCCCCTGCGTACGTCCCTGGTCAATAGGTATTGTACATGTACACACATACATATTTTTGGAGCAATATGTACTAATCTATGGTGTGTATTATTTTTTAGCTGGGAGACATTTATACATTTATCTTATACGACTTGGTTTCAATTCACAACATAAGAAAAACAATATTTTAAAACCTAAGAGTGAGTTTTCACAATCGCAATATGTTTATTTTATACCCTCCACCATAGTATGCAGGATATATTAAATTTTTTCCCCCTTTGTAACGCATCGAAATAATCATTTCCGACCCTATAAATATATATGTATATGGGAAATTACAAAAATCTTTTAAATTCCTTGAAGCTGAGGTTTGCAAGGTTATAACTCGCGAAATATGAACATATTTCATATAATTTAAATTCATTTCTATAAAATGAAGTGTTCTTGTCAAAATCTTAAAACATTGGTAATAAATAATAAGTTGTGTGGAAGCTGCGATGGTGGTAATGTAAAAAAATGGGTGAAAATGTGTTGAAGCCAACGAGTTTTTTTGTGTTCGTTCCTGATTTGTGGCTAAACTACACAACGCACGCACATGTGATCCGTGACTAAGTTGCAGAATACCCCATGGACAATATGGTTGTAATGTATGATTTTTCTATATAATCACTGCATGCACCCAAAATGGATGCTAACATTTTGAAGCCTGATTTTCGGTGTTTTTTGAATTTTTCTTATAATTAGGATGCGCATCCAGATAATGGACTAAACTCATTATAGAATTGTAGAACTCGTGATTTTGCTTCGTTTAGTGTATATCTCATGAATATGCTCACCGTAGCTTCATTGCAATTGGGTTCCAAAGACACAAATTTGGTGCGTAAATTTTTATAAAAAAACATATTTTTTGAGTTTAAAATTAAGAAAGCCCTTTCAAATTCCGTGAAACCCCGCGTGATTTTAGTTTTTTTACGTGCCGGATCTAATGAGCCCATCCATGTTCAATTCCGCCCATTAAAACGGCGGATATAGGTACCTTGAATGTGGGAAAAACTGCAAAAACTTATTTTGACAAATTCGCGTATATAATCGCGTTTTTCTTCGAATTGATTTGACATACAATCATTGTTTTGTTATCATATTCGCGAATCTCTGTGAAAATAGGTCAAAAATATATCGATACGCGAATAATATGCGTATTTTATCCAAAATCGATTGTGGAGGCACATCCACGGTTCTTAACCTATCCTTTTAAAATAGGTATCCTTTTGTGTATTTTTATAGGAGATTACTGAAATCGGATGCGCATAAAAATCCTATGCACGTTGCGAGATTTTTAGCCATTTTTAGGGTTTTTGCATAGTAAAGTGCATCGAGCGGCACACTTTGACCGCTAAATTAAACATCGAAAAATTCATAATTATTGAAAGACATTAATTCGGTATTGATTATTTTTATGTATTGTAACTGCAATATATTTAGTCATTTTTACAGTTGAAACTGTTATCAGATGAATATACCGATATTTAACAATCATCTAAAAGAATTTGAAGAAAAAAACGTCGCATATTTTAGAAGTTTAAGGCAAAACCGCATTCCCTTAACCATACTAAAAAAATCGAAAATTCAAAAAAATATTTCGATTTAATTAAAAAATCAATTTATTTTATTTTCAGATATTTTCATGCTTCTATTGCGACAATTTAACCGTAATTCAGTGTGATTTGACACGTATGGAAAGAAAAGAAATGTGTTTAACCATTTGTGAAGAAATTCGCGAATTACAACAAATAGGAATTAATTTAATTTATATTTGAAATACAAGATTTAAAATCGCTATAACTTTTGTGCGCAGCATCCGAATTTGTGAACGCGAACAGATTTCGAATCACCATATTTTTCTTAACCTATGTACCAAAAATCATGAATGTGCTCGCAAAAAAAAAATTTCAAATTTTTTTTAATGGAATTTTAAAAGAATTTTGTAATTTCCCATATATACAAACAAAACCAGTGAGAGGAGCAGTATAGTCGGACGGGCCGACCACATGATACCGTACACAACTTCCTCAAAAACCAACATTCTGTGGTTCTACATTCTGAGCTTGGGCAATATTTCGCAACATTTGCACCCTCTTGAGCTCAACAAATATGACTAATATTCAGTACAGCCCTTCTAATTACTTGTCCAGATTCCCTTCACTGTGTGCTGTGATGTTCGGCTTTCAATTGTGGCCTATAGACCGACTCGTAAACAAAAAATATATATGAGAGCTATATCTAAATCTGAACCGATTTTCACGAAACTTAATACACATCATTCTAGACTCAATTCAGTACGATTTTCAGGGGCTTTGGTGCACCATTTACATAAAATCGGACGAAATACATATAAGGGAACAATATCTAAATCTGAACCGATTTTCACGAAACTTTGCACAGATTATTCTAGACTTAATTCAGTACGCTATGCCAAAATTCGTGCAAATCGAATGATTTTCAGAGACTTTAATGCACGATTTACCTAAAATCGGGCGAAACTATATATGGGAGTTATATCTAAATCTGAACCGATTTGCAAGAAATTGTACACATATCATTCTAGACTCAATCCTCAAATAGAAAGATATGTAGGGTCTGTGGAATACCAATTACCTAAAGTGGAATACCAATTACCTAAAGCTGGACTGCCAAAA
>NW_026875936.1:0-185132 GCF_032173495.1 Musca vetustissima
TTTTGCAAGGATTGGAATAGGCGTGGATTTATTAAAGAATATTTTTTCAAGGACTAGAATAGTCGTGGATTTATTAAAGAATATTTTTTCAAGGACTAGATAAGGCGTGGATTTATTAAAGAATATTTTTGGAAGGATTGGAATAGGCGTGGATTTATTAAAGAATATTTTTTCAAGGACTAGAATAGTCGTGGATTTATTAAAGAATATTTTTCAAGGGCCAACTGAGGCGTGGATTTATTAAAGAATATTTTTCAAGGGCCAACTGAGGCGTGGATTTATTAAAGAATATTTTTGCAAGGATTGGAATAGGCGTGGATTTATTAAAGAATATTTTTTCAAGGACTAGATAAGGCGTGGATTTATTAAAGAATATTTTTGCAAGGGCCAACTGAGGCGTGGATTTATTAAAGAATATTTTTGCAAGGATTGGAATAGGCGTGGATTTATTAAAGAATATTTTTGCAAGGACTGGAATAGGCGTGGGTTATATGTGGAGAATATGTTTTCAAGGACTAGAAAAGGCGTGGATTATATGTGGAGAATATGTTTTCAAGGACTAGAAAAGGCGTGGATTATATGTGGAGAATATGTTTTCAAGGACTAGAAAAGGCGTGGATTATATGTGGAGAATATGTTTTCAAGGACTAGAAAAGGCGTGGATTTATGACACAATATTTTTTCAAGGCGTGGATTTATGACACAATATTTTTTCAAGGCGTGGATTTTTGAAGGACTAGTTAAGGCGTGTCTTTTAATAAATATTTATTTTCTTTGAAGAAATTCAAATTCCATCATTCCTAGATTTTTTTATATATTTTTTGAAATTCTATTAACATTAATTTTTTTAAATACACTTCGCCATATCTTGATTCATGATACCAAAAAAGACAAATTTGCTGTGGAGCCATTCTGGTTGGGAACCATTAAAATTTCTTTTATATATTACTAATTTTTGGGACCCCGTAAAGATTCGTCATCAAAATACATGACAGACACATGATGAATCAAAAGCACAAGATGTCACGATTAACATGTTGTGTTTTGAATATTTAATGTTCTATGCCAACAGAACATCAACAGTTTTTCCCTGTACAACAGTCTTTAAAAAGATCTGATAAAAATACACAAATAAAAAATGCTTTAAAGATGCAATAGAATTTCCCACCAATAATTCCTACACAATTTACCGACACTTTAATTAAAATCGACTTCCGTCGTTGTTATTGTTCTACCGGAATATGCTGTTGCATGCAAGCATCAGGACAAAAAGGAAGCATAATATAAAATCATATTTTGTTATTGTCCGTATGAGAGAAAATGAAGCAACACCCTACTTGTAACTTGTATAAGAGAGAAATAATTCTCTATTATTGTTTCTCAAATAAACAAAAAATACAGACAACATCTGCAAATTGCATCCCTATTGAATGAGTGTAGTAGAATTATAAGAGACTTTGACTAATTGAGAAAGTTTTATAGGACAGTGAGATATTTTTCTCTCATAATATTTTCTGAAAATTGTGACATTTAAACTCTTGCGGAAGAATTCTCTTAGCCATTTTTGGGGACAGCAACATTACATTTAGATAATGTAGATAACATTTTCCATTGTTTGATGAAAATATAATCTAATGTCCTTTAAATCTGCACAATATGGAATATAGATGTCGCTAAATAGCAGATGTTTGATGACCCAAGTTGATTTGTGTTTAATTTTCAAGAAATTTTTAACTGGTATTTTTTCGACTTTTGTGCATATGTTTGTCACATAAAAATTTAGCGACATCGGCCTATATAAACTTTTGAGGATATGTTTTAAATCTGAGTAGATTTATGTATGTTCGCCAATTTGTTTATCGATGTATAGTTGTAAAGAAAGTGCAGGTAGTGAAAAACTAGGGATCTTACGCGGATACTGTCCGCGGAGTGAAAGCACTTCTGTATTGTTTGTGGTGCATTTACACACTAATTTATTAATATAAAAAGTGTTTCCTAAGAACTAATTATTACAATATGACTTAACCTATCTTAGACTAATGTGTAAAAGAGAGAGAGAGAGTGCATCTGCCATAACACATGGAGTGGACACACACAATTCTTTATTTCAATATGGCAAGCACGCTACACATACTTATCAGTCTGTAGTGAAGATTACTCCCCGTAATCGCATCTAGGTACCACCGCCATCTCTTCAACCAGCTTCTAATATCGGCACCTCCACCTTTGTCTGCCGGCTTCATCTTCCAGCCAGAACCATTGGCCATGATCTTCGTCAGCTTCTTGATCACACGGCTTCCAAGTGGCTTGTCCGCATCTTTGGCCGGCAGCATCATTCTCCAGGTGCCATTTGTACATCTCATCATAGCCTCGGCTTCATTCCTCAGCTTGTTTCCGCTTCTGACCGCAGACTTCATTTTGGTGGGAAAACCTTCCCCTTCTGCTTCACCATCTTTCTAGGCACAAAATCCCTTCCTCTTCGGCAGAACGTCCTCTTTATTACGTGGTGCACCATCTAACGTTGGCTGCGTATTGCATCTGACTGCTGGATCCGCATTTTCTCTTCTTCCCAGGATTTTTCTGCTGCCTGGGCTTTCTCTGCAGCCGCAACCAATTCATCTTTAAGCTTGAGAAAGTACAATTCAAGGTATCTATCTCTAGCCTATCTATAACTTGCCTGTGCTCTTTCTTTAAGGCAACCATTGGCGTCTTCCGATCTTTTTAGAGCAACTTCTAGCTCTTTATTCCTTGCCCGTAACTCCGCCACGTCACGGCTTTTCTCCTCCAATGCTCTTTGAAGGCTGCCCATTTGTTCTTGAACTGGCCTAAAACCTCCTCTCATATTGGATTTCTTCTCCAATATCTCCATCCACCGATCCCGCACCACCGGATCGCGTTTTACTTCATCGGATGCGTCCCTCACTAGACTTTCTATAAAGTCATATAGGTTCGGTACCACAGTCGCATCTAGTCGATCGATATTCTCTGCGAACATGTTAATATTATTTAGAAGATTGTTTATCTCCCACTCCAGGGTCGGTGCCGAGGCTCTGCCTAGCTTATCTTCATCTGTAGCCGCTATGCTCAGATTTGAAGCTTCACTGGCTAAATGTCTCGCCGTCACCGCAAAAATATACATAGAAACAAAAAATATTGCGAAAAAATTTGTAGTAGAGGTTTTTCAGTGCCATGAAGGGTTGGTACGCAAAAGTACAGGTCAAATGTAATGGGTTCGAACTCCGAATCTTTTAATAGAACTACATTATTTGTCTCATATTAGTTAAAACAGTATTAAATGTAGTGACATTAAGAATTATAAAGTGTTCATATAATGATTTTAAAAAAGCATATAATTTTATGATAAAAAAAAGTTCGAAGTTGTAAGCAGGAAGTAGAAACTGATGTGGAACTTTGGATCACTAAGTGGAAAGCAAAAGTAACCCCTACCATCTAATCCACTTGATGCGATTGTGTATGTGTGACGAAAATCTATTTCCAAGTATAAATATATTGTTAAAAATCTTAACACAGATTCACTTCAGTGTGTACTTCCTGAAACCCTTCTTGGCACTAAAACTTCTACTCAAAAATTTTCGGCAATAATTTTTGTCCATGTATATTTTGTGGAACTCCTCGTCACTATTTATATCCTATTTGTTGTTTAGCTTCTACTTCCTTCTATTTCCACATAGCAAGGAAAGCATTATTTGACCTGTTCAGATAACTTGTCCCAAAATCGTATACATATTGTGAGCTGCTTGAACTTCTGACTTGATCTAGGCTCCGTAAAGATAATAGGTTGTGCAAAGTTGGGTTCAAATCGGGCATTCCATTGGCCTGATATTAGATTTATAAATATTGAAAATGTTGACCCTTTGTGGGGGTTCCATTCTCGGGGTCAATTTTTTTTTTTATTTAATTCGAATCTACACTAATTCAAGAATGTCCCTACAAAATTTCAAGTGTAAATCTCAAGAACTCTTGAAGATATAGCCGATTTATTGTGACGGCTAAAGGGCTACTCAAACTTTAAACGCGTTTTTCTCTTTTGCGAATGGCGGCCACGATAACTCAAAAACTAATAACTCAATCGATTCCAAATTTTTACACATTTCTCGGTGAGTGTATAGCTATCGTATGAACTAGGATAAAGCCAATCGGTGAAGATCTTCCTTCTTTTAACTTGGTCCTTGGTCAGAAATCGGCGATTTTCCAAAAATATTTTTTCAAAGGTCCGCCATTTTGTTAATTTTAGAGCGAAGTCAATAATCCTAGTTCATACGAGAGCCAGACATGTACTCTTTCTAACACCGTTGGAATTTTCGGATTCCGAAGTTCCGGTGAGGAGTTATCACGCCCGCCATCAAAAATAAGGACTTCTCTTCAAATATATATGTGCAAAGTTACAAACCTTAACAAGCATTGGTATTGATTTACCAGCCCATTGAACATCTGGAAAAATTAAAATCGAGAATGGGAGGGTTCCCTTAATGGGAAAATATTCAAAACAAAGCAAATTTTTGAAATTTTGTTAACGTACAGGTGACGATCAGTGTTGCCAGAAGTTGTAAAAGTGCTAAACGACAGAAAAAATGCTAAATCAGGCACTGCAAATGCAAAAAAAAAAATAGTAATGTAACTCGGACCGACGCAACTTAAAATTGCAACGACGCAAATTGGATTTTTCTGATTTTTAAAAAAACGACGCAAATCTGGACGACACAAGTCGGGACTCTAGTGTATATATTTTCGAAATTTGTCTTGAGTGTAAACATCATTTCCTACCTCCAACTTAATTCAAATTCTACTGCTTGTTTTTGTACTGTTTATGTGCATCAACTTCTTAATTAATAAAACAAAATTACACTGCCACTATATGTGGACAAAATGGGAACAATATGCCTGTACTGTTAAAGAACACCATCAATGGAGGAAGGTATTTAATGCTTGTGAGGCACAAACAAATCTTTACATACCGAATTCATTGAAACAACATGTAAAAAAAAGGAAATTTTTTGTTCCCAAAATTATAATCTTAAAATTACCATTTTATTAGTGTGAAAGTTCTTGGATAATTCTTTTAAAAATCCACGCCTTTTGTAGTCCCTGAAAAACTATTCGCTTAAAAATCCACGGCTTTTTTAGTCCTTGAAAAACTATTCTCTTAAAAATCCAGGCCTATTGATGGTCCTTGAAAAAATATTCTTTAATAAATCCACGCCTATTGATGATGGTCCTTGAAAAAATATTCTTTAATAAATCCACGCCTATTGATGATGGTCCTTGAAAAAATATTCTTTAATAAATCCACGCCTATTGATGATGGTCCTTGAAAAAATATTCTTTAATAAATCCACGCCTATTGATGATGGTCCTTGAAAAAATATTATTTTTAAATCCATTCCTATTATTGATTATCTTGTCAAAAATAAGACTTGGTCCGTAACATAATAACATATACGACATTACAATCCTTTTAGACCCGAAAGGATAAACTAATAAAAACAATAACTGATGACCAACACAGTATCATCATTAGTGTCTCTCTATGGTCATACACCTTAATATCTCTATATATTAAATTAAGTACTTTGAAATGTTGTTGCTACTTTGCCTACCGAACCGAACTTGGCCGACCATTGTATTAAATTAATTTGTTGTTGGCCCCTTAACCTAGGTACCAGTTTACTCCACAGTTTCATTCATTGCAGCCATATTATCCATGTCACAGTGATGACTTTGTCTATCAATCAAATAGAAGGCACTATTGTAATACAAGAGCAACAACATTATAATCTATGGATTTGCATGATACCGACTACTTAGCATGATAACTTACACGGTACACTTACCAAGCACTCGAACATACACACACACATATCACATTCCAGTATGACAGGCTGTATGGCATACACACAGACGGAATTGCAAGAAATGTTGTATTGAATGGACAAGTAGTATCAGGAAATACTAAATGCAAAGAATGTGAACTTAATTTAATTAACATCGGATCTGAGGAAGGCACAATTTTAATATATGACTTTTTAGGTCAAATGAAGAGAGTACTTTTATAAAAAATACAAAGATTTATAGGCGTAGATTTTTAAAACTAATATTTTTTCAATGACCCTCAGGCGTGGATTTTTTAGAAGAATATTTTTTCAAGCTACCCACAGACTTAAATTTTTTAAAAGAATATTTTCTCAAAAGACCCTCAGGCGTGGATTTTTTAAAAGAATATTTTCTCAAAAGACCCTCAGGCGTGGATTTTTTAAAAGAATATTTTCTCAAAAGACCCTCAGGCGTGGATTTTTTAAAAGAATATTTTCTCAAAATTATTCAATCTTATATTTATAAACTTTTAAATATCAAAATCCTTTAATATTCACTTTTTCCAAAACCAATTTTTTTCCATCCCATTTCATGTAGTTAAAAATTCACATACAATCCCACCATTTCGTTTCCGTAATCACAGCAAAACATGACTACAAACATTGTATCCTGTGTACAAAACAAACAAAAAACTATTAATAATTTGCATTGAATACAAAAATATCCTTTCATCCGAAAATTGTTCACCATAATCCCATTTTGTATTTTATGCAAATTTTCCAATTACACAAAGGTAGCGCGGTCTAGTGGTCATATCGGCTATCTGCTTGGCACTCCACACTCTCTCCCTTTTGATTGTTGATGTACAGAGGTCAAAGAGCAATGAGCCATACACCATTAACATCAACACGTTCGTAACACGTGATGCAATTCACTGTAACATATCCCAATGTGGTAATGGTGGTTCAATATGTTCATACACAAATTCTCACGTACTATCGGGAACTATTGATCTATGACAAAAACAAAGTAGCTTAAAGAAATAATAACATCAAGAGCACGTATAGTTTAAACAAAATCAAGTTAATTGAAAAAAAAATATTATTTTAAAAAATATTTTTCAGAAAATATTATTTTAAAAAATCCACGCCTCAGAGTCTTTTGAGAAAAAATTCTTTTAAAAAATCCACGCCTCAGAGTCTTTTGAGAAAAAATTCTTTTAAAAAATCCACGCCTCAGAGTCTTTTGAGAAAAAATTCTTTTAAAAAATCCACGCCTCAGAGTCTTTTGAGAAAAAATTCTTTTAAAAAATCCACGCCTCAGAGTCTTTTGAGAAAAAATTCTTTTAAAAAATCCACGCCTCAGAGTCTTTTGAGAAAAAATTCTTTTAAAAAATCCACGCCTCAGAGTCTTTTGAGAAAAAATTCTTTTAAAAAATCCACGCCTCAGGGTCTTTAGAGAAAAAATTCTTTTAAAAAGTCCACGCCTCAGGGTCTTTTGAGAAAAAATTCTTTTAAAAAATCCACGCCTCAGAGTCTTTTGAGAAAAAATTCTTTTAAAAAATCCACGCCTCAGGGTCTTTAGAGAAAATATTCTTTTAAAAAATCCACGCCTCAGGGTCTTTTGAGAAAATATTCTTTTAAAAAATCCACGCCTCAGGGTCTTTTGAGAAAATATTCTTTTAAAAAATCCACGCCTCAGGGTCTTTTGAGAAAATATTCTTTTAAAAAATCCACTTCTGAGGGTTTTTTGAGAATATATTATTTTAAAAAACTCCACGCCTGATTTCCTGAAAATACTACTGTCTCATGATTTTATCTTACTTATTAAACCACCCTCGTTCATAGCCTATCTGTGTATAGGTGGAGACTATAGTATAAACGTTTTAGGTATAATGTAAACGTTTTAGTACATTTCCTTTTCATTGTGTTTCGTTTTTTGCATATATATTTTAGCACTAAATACATATGCGTTTTAATGATTTAGTACAACATTTTCTCCACTCGATTAATATGTAATGCTAAAACCAACCCCTATTTCCTGTTATAATATAGTTTCTTGTAACAACAGCATTGCCACATTGTCTCAGCGGAATATTTTCCCCAGAGAGAATTACTTACATATGGTAATAATGCCTGGGAGAAATCTGCTAAATTATCCCATACAGAGCCGATGGGAATAGGAATAATAACAATACTATAATTTTTTATACAAAAAAATAAAACAAATGTTGTAATCTATTTTTTTTACACATTTAAAAAGTATAAAACAGGAATATTCATAAAAGAATTGTAGCTTTATCCTGAGAATATAAATTAAAAAAGCGCCCTACACAACTTCCACGAAAATCTAACTTTCTGTGGTTCTATATTCTGAGCATGGGCAATATTTTGCGATATTTGCACCCCCTTGACCAACTAGAAGTCAACAAATATTACTAATATAATATAATTACTTGTCCAGATTCCCTTCACCGTGGGTTGTGTTGTAACATTCGGCTTTCATTTGTGGCCTATAAAGTTTTCGTTCTATAAAGCCGCATTCGACAGTCCTATCCGTTCAGAGGTGTTTCAAAATTAATACGGCTATGCAGGATAACTTTAAGTGGCACAAGGTCAGCAGTTAAAGTAGGAAAGGACCTATCGGAGCTCTTCAATACCGAACGAGGATTCACACATGGTGACAGTTTGTCGTGTGATCTTTTTAACATCCTGCTGGAAAAGGTCATACGAGACGCAAAGGTGAACAGAAATGGCACTCCGTACACCAAACAACACATGTTACTCGCCTACGCCGATGACATCGAGCGGTAACAGCAACGTTTGAACAAATTGAAAAGGAGTCTGCCAAAGTAGGTCTGTCATTAAACGGCGAGAAGACCAAGCTGATGGTATCAACGCGCAAGACGTCCAGTAAACTCGGACCAACTGTGGAACTTGAGAACTACAGCTTCGAGGTAGGTAAAGATTTGTATACCTTGGTACCGCCATAAATAAAACGAATGACATCAGTTTTGAAATTCGGAGAAGGATTGTGATGGCCAACATATGCTACTATGGTCTAAGTAAGCAGTTTAAAAACAAGGCCACCTCCCGCCAGACCAAACTCACACTTTACAAGACACTACCCGTGCTTATAAAAGCGAGCCTACTGATGGTTCCCGTAGAAGGGGAAGGCCATGAATTAGATGGAAAGACCTAGTAGAAAACAACATCTTGGAACGTGGTCTTCCAAATTGGTGGGTTTGCGCACAAGACCGACGCGCTTGGAAATCTTTTTTATGTTCGGCTTATGAAACAACCGTTCTGTAACAAGCCAGCTAAGTAAGTAAAGTACTTATTTGGTTCAAGGTCGAACCCTATTGAAATTGGAGAAAATCGGTTCATATATATTTTTTAGTCCGATTCAATGTAAATGGTGCACCAAACTCCCAAAGTGTGCACAACTGAGATAAAATTTTGCACAGCGTACAGAAATAAGTTCAGTTTGATGTCTGTGATGTTATGTTGAAATCGGTTCTGATTGAGATATATATCCAATATATATTTTCGTCCGGTTTTATGTGAATCGCGCACCAAATATTTGTCCGATTGAGTCAAAATTTTGCACAGCGTCCAGTTTTATGTCTGTGATGTTGTGTTGAAATCGGTTAAGATTTAGATGTAGCTCCCATATATATTTTCTTCCGTTTTATTTAAATGGTCAACCAAACTCTCAATATTTGTCCGATTGAGACAAAATTTTGCACAGCGTACTGAAGTAAGTCCAGTTTCATGTCTTAAAGTTTTGTTGAAGTCGCTTCAGATTTACATATAGCTGTCATATATAATTTTGCTGGATTTCATACAAATGTTACACCTAAAAATCCAAGTCTGCCCGATTGACATGAAATTTTTCATAGATTTCAGAATGGTATATTCCAATGTCTCAATTTAGATTAGGCAAGTTTACTTGCGCAAGTCTTTGTTTGGAAATTCGTTTTCTGTATTTTATTTGTAGTGTCAGTTTTCACAAAAATAAAAAAAAAAACATTCACAAAATGTCAAAAAAAATATATTTTCGAAACCGAATTGCCTGGTATTTTTGGTCAATTGTACACACTGAAATATATTTCAAAAATACTCCTTAATTTAAATTATTTACTTTATTATTCTTTAAAAATCCCCTCTAATTAAAAAAATACTATTTTATGTTAATTTAAAAAATCTTTAAAAATCCTAAAAGTTATGATATATTTAAAAAGAATCTCAAAAACACATCTTATAAAAGAAAAATATATATTAGAAATACATACAAAATTATTCCAACATTAATCATAACCTATTAACATGTTTATTTTAAGCATTCTCTTAATTTATTTTAATTTGACAGCACCGTATAGTAATTAAACATGTCCATAATAATTCTAAATTCTTTACAAATACTGCACGTATGCTCTTTTATTATTAGCAATAATTCATATATAATTACGACTAACAAAATGTTCAATGGGTTAATATCCACAAAAAAATGCCCAACATTCCATCATAATTCCCCACTTCATACACACAACAACGAATGGGCAACACCATCCTCCACATCGAGATGCCACACCGCCAAACTAAAAACATAATATAGCGGTCATGCGCCGTTATATTTTTGCAAATATATACTAAATTTTCACCACAAAGTTTCGGTTTCTATTGCAGAGCACAAACGTAACGAAGTGTTAAATTCGTCTAAATCGATTTCAAGCAGAAACAATGAAAAATTTTAGCAAATAATTGCAAATCCCTATAGAAAACCAAAGGGATCTGGCATCATTGCCACCACACACTACTGTTGTTGTGTTTTTGATTTCTTCATTTCGTTTTCGACGTTTTGTGTGTATTTGTGTGTGCAAGGCGGCTAGCAAGCAGCGAGCAAAAAGAAATCAGCAGTTGGTGGTAAAGTGGCGCTGTGAGTGTCGTCTGCTGCATAAAACAAGAACAAGCAAGCAAACCAAGAATAACAAGAAGAAGAATCAATCGCAGTCGCAGCAGTAGTTCTGAATTACTTTTTTTATCGGCTTCACACTCTGGCTCTGAAGTATTTCACTAGTTTTTCTGTCGGTCGGTCGTCCGTTCGTTCGTCGTTGGTGTACTAATAAAATATCGATTGATTCTGTGTGCTGTGGAAAAACAAAAATTTGAGACTTTCTTTCAAAGAAAAAACGCCTTGCAAGGACTGATATAATATAGGGCGTCTAGTGCAGAAAACACCTTGCGTCATCGTAAATACAATTAAGAGTTGCAGAAAATCAATTCTCACACACAAAAAATTAGACGACGAGCCACCAAAAACAGCAAACAAACAGAAGTATACAATGTCAATGTAATAGAGAAGAAAAATAAAAATATCCGTCGTCGTCGTTGTTGTTGTTGCCGTGGTGGTCGCCGCAGTCATTGTTGTCTCCCCACTAACCTGCTGAGGCAATAATATAGCGCTGAAGGAAGGAAGGAAGGAGAAGGAGCGGAGCAGTCAACCCAACCAACCAAATACAGAAAACACCAACACCAAAATGACTTCCCATCCTTCGCGTCGTGACTTCTACACGGTCGAGGTGGGAGACACCAATTTTACAATACTTACCCGTTACCAGAATCTACGGCCCATCGGTTCCGGCGCCCAGGGAATTGTGTGTGCTGCCTACGATACGGTGACCGAACAGAATGTTGCCATAAAAAAGTTGTCTCGTCCATTCCAAAATGTAACACATACCAAAAGAGCTTATCGCGAGTTTAAGCTCATGAAATTAGTAAATCATAAGAATATCATCGGATTACTTAATGCATTTACGCCCCAGCGCAGCTTGGAAGAGTTCCAAGATGTGTATCTGGTAATGGAGCTGATGGACGCCAATCTGTGTCAGGTCATACAAATGGATTTGGATCACGACCGTATGTCCTATCTGCTGTATCAGATGCTGTGCGGCATAAAGCATTTGCATTCGGCCGGCATCATACACAGGGATCTGAAGCCCTCGAACATTGTGGTCAAGGCCGATTGTACATTGAAAATATTGGATTTCGGTTTGGCTCGAACAGCGGGTACCACATTTATGATGACCCCGTATGTTGTGACGCGCTATTATCGCGCCCCCGAAGTCATCTTGGGCATGGGCTACAAGGAGAATGTCGATATATGGTCCGTTGGCTGTATTATGGGTGAAATGATACGTGGTGGCGTCTTGTTTCCCGGTACCGATCACATTGATCAATGGAACAAAATCATAGAACAGTTGGGTACACCATCGACCAGTTTTATGCAACGTCTACAGCCAACCGTGCGCAACTATGTCGAGAATAGGCCACGATATTCGGGATATTCGTTCGATCGTCTATTTCCGGATGTGCTGTTTCCCAATGACAACAATGAACAGAGTCGACGAAAGGCAGCTGAGGCACGTGATTTGCTGAGCAAGATGTTGGTTATCGATCCGGAACAGCGTATATCGGTGGAGAAGGCTTTGTTGCACAGCTACATACACGTTTGGTATGACAATGAGGAGGTAAATGCCCCGGCACCCGAACCCTATGATCACAGTGTCGACGAGAGGGAACACAATGTTGAGCAATGGAAGGAACTGATCTATGAAGAAGTCATGGACTATGAGGCCCATACAAGTAATAATACCAATGCTGGTTCCAATAATACCCGGTAGAAATATTAATAAAAATAAATAAAATTAAAAAATATAAAATAAACAAAACAAACAAAAAAATAAATGAAAAGAAAACAACAACAACCACAATAATAAAATAATAATAAAAATAAAGAAATATAATAATTACAATATCTCATTCAATTTAATTCAAAACAAAGCTTTTAATATACGATAATGTATATAAAATATTAAATAACTAATAAAAAATTAAAAAAAAAAAAACAAAAAATAAAATATCATCGTGACCCGAAGTAAGGTACGTGATTTAGTAAAACCCCTTCAGAAAAAAAGAAAAACAACAATACGCATTTTTATTTCGGCATTCTCTCTATCGTGAAAGATATATATAAAAATATATGATAGTGGTGGTGGCATTGCTGTTGTTGTAAAGGAAGAAGGTCGTTCGTCGGTCGGTCGGCTGGTTGCTTGGCCGTTTTGTTTATTTGCTTAAGGGAGTGATAGTGTGTATGCGCCTCCGGTATAGTTATTTTGAGGGGGTTTCTACTACAGTAAATGCTGTAGAAGAAGGATACACAATATATATAAAATTGCGTTTCTGTAATTATTAAACGGAAAATTTAAATTACAAAAATTTAAAAGTATCTCAATTCTATAAATAGAACAAGTTCCCCTTTTACCAAAATAGTAGTTATTCTGAACATTTGTTATAATGAAATTTATTTTTGGTGCTGAACTAACATTCCATATAGTACTTCCTGCTGCCTACACACAGAGTGGCATATGCTATTAAATTTGTCAAGGTTTCAGTCAACAACAAAAACACCTTGCTCCAGTGTTTTACTTTATGTTCGTTCATTCGTTTGCATTTTCAGAAGAATGTGCTGTTGTTGCTGCCGCTAATGCTATTTACCAAAACAAATGTATACCACCATTACTTATCCCCCATTGCTTGCTTTTCTAAAATTTCTCACCCTCATTTTTGGGGTGGTGGTGGTTTGTTATGTGAACACTTTGTTTTCTTGTTTGTTATTTTTTTGGAAAACTCGATAGAATTTTTTCAGCTATCAAATTTGGTAGTAGCTTGAAGGTAGGTAACTTGCACTTGTAACAAGGTAATTCGCAAAAAGACTTAAATATATCCTTTTTACCATTTTCAGTTTTTTTTTTTGTCATGTCCTGTCGAATATGGTATACCTATGAAGAGAAATAAATTTAAGCGCACCGTATGATTCCAAAGGAATATTTTAATACATTTTCATTTAATCGCTTAGGCATTTCCCTGTAAAAGATTATAAATCTGAGAGCATATATTAATATTTAAGGTCCATTATAAAATACTTTTTACAAGTATCCTTTGGGCACGTTCTTAGATTTTAAAGATTGCACATGGTCGGTGACGATTACATTAAAGAGAAAAATAGGGGGACAGAAAACTTGAAGTTTGTTAACCGATTTCGATGCGAATTATTTTCTAGGAGCTTCGACAGATTCCTTTTCTACATTTGGTTCGGAAAGTGACTGAGATGGTTTGAAAAGGACATCAATATCTCCTAGCAAAGCAAATCTATTTTGAGAGACTTGACTTGATTAGATCCTGATGGCATTTCTGATGCTTGGCATATTCTTGGTCGTTTGGATTGAGAACGAGTACACGCATTTTAAAGTGCCCTTAGCTTTTGAATTGTTGTTGATATTCCTAGACTTCATAATGAATTTTTGGTTACAAAATTTTCAAATGATTCCTATGGAAAAGGGCCTTCTGACGATTTTTGGTTGTTTCCCTTAGGTTTTCGTGTATTCCCTGCTTTGTCAGGTGGTACATTTTCAGATAAAGTGCGTTCCTCCGCCGACATCGGATTTTCCAAATTGATATTTATTGACAATATGGAAATTGTTTTTTTTTTTACATTTTATATTTTCTTTTCAGGCACAAAAAAAATCGTCCGTTCGGTTTGAAAACAAAATTGAGAATCCAAAAATATATGACAAAAAGAAAAACATACATATATTTTTAATAAAAAGAATAGTAAATATATACATACAATTAGATTTACTTTTAAATATGTATTTAAAATGAGTTGAAGCCCGGTAAGTACGAGAGAGCCTTATTTTCATAAGCAAATAATCTTGGGATCTTTATATAAGGGACATAGCAAAGAAGTAGACCTATGTCGACTATGTTTTCCAAGGATATTTTGCGAACCATAGACCACAAGAAATAATAAATTGCAGCCACTTTTAAATGCAAATTTTCGTAAAATTAAAAGGGACACCTACAGCCAATTCAGTTTCAAAACGCTTCCAGAAACCCTGAAAATACCAAAATTTAATAATAAACATTTTTTGGGAATTTTTTTTTAGAAATCAGATAAATTTGAACTCAAAATTTGAAATAAAGATAATTCGGTTGGAAAATGTGTCTAAAATCGTGAAAATATCGATAATGTGTGCAATGATAGCAGCAAAGACTGCTAAAAAGACATTTACATTAGCACATTTTGCCGGGTTAACCTTTTCTATGAGGATTTATTTGACATATATGTAATGAAATTGACAAGTAAGATCCACTGGATTTAATAAATCCGGTACAATGTAAACGTACTATAAGATTCGGACCCCTTTTCTTTGATCAAGGTTTTAAAAATATAGAAATATAATGCTAACTTCTGATCTCTACTGCCAACTACTGGAGAGGTGTCGTGTTTCACCAGGACAACCCTAGGTCACACACATTTACAGTGACTCGCCAGAAACTTCGGGAGCTTGGCTGGGAAGTTTTAATGCATCCGCAATACAGACTGGACTTGGCACAATCTAGGGAGGATTGTGTGCAATTCGACTACTAGATTTTTTTGCAAATAGAGAGCAGGACTTCTATGAGAGAGACATTATGAAGTTATCTTTAAAATGGCAACAAATCATACAACAAACCGGTGCATATTTGGCCCAAATCGGACATTCCGAAGCATGTTAAATAAAGCCCTATAGTTCATACAAAAATAATGGATTTCTTTCTCTTTACAGGTTTTCAAAATGTTGACCCTTTGTGGGGGAGTCGACCGATAAATCCCATCTCACAACAATATACAGGGTACCACTATAGGACTTGTCAAGGCTTGATCTAGATAATTGGTAGGGCAAAGATTGGTTCAAATATGACGTTCGATGCATCTGATATTGAATTTATAAATATTAAAAAATTTGCTGATTTTTGAAGAAGGTATAAGAAGGAGTGCACGTATTGGACATGATTTAGGCTTGCTAAAGATAAAATGTTGTGCATAGTTTGGTTCAAATCGGACACTCCATTCGTCTGAAATTGGATTTTAAACTATTGAAAATTTCGACCATTTGTGAAACATAGGTCTAAAACAAATATTTCGATGAGGCATATATATACTAATTAGTCATAAGACTGAGGGTATAAATCTATCCCCTGAGTTAATGTCATTGGTATGCTGTTTTGTACAGGTCTGGAGAGTCGGAGTCTACATGTCGGTTTGCAAATTTCTGATTCTTTGGGAGGTTACCAAAAGCTATGGACCGTAAAGTTGAGTGTACTTTACATTTTCCAACATCTCAAAATATACATTTTTGATCAGAATCAAATTCTAAATAATATAGCCATAGCCAACGGTGTTGGCAAAAATGACCGGGTACGTTCTTGAACCCTATAAAATAGTCCCGCACCATTGGCTTTAATTTGTTTTAGTTGAATTTTCCCACCGAATTACCTGTTATTTTGCATTCCAGATTCTTGGAGACCTAAAAACATATTTGCATAACATTTTTGATATAGGTCCACGATTGGACTTTTAGCATATATAAACTCCCACTCAATTTTCAGTATTTATAAGTTTTCTTCGGAACATTTTCTTCAAATTCAAAAACATATTGGTTTTGCATCTGAAAAGTATCTTATTTTCTTCACTGTTTCCCAATACACTCATTTGTACGAGAATATTGCTCACCTCAAACATTGTATCATCAAATTATACCTAAACACACAGTGATGTAGAAGGAGCATTTTGGCCACTGAACTGCCGAAAGCCATGCAAAGTAGAATATGCTTGCCCCAGTTTCCATCTTAGCAATTAGTTCCTCCCGGAGATTTATATACATATTATAATGGCTGCTGTCTGTCTACAAATAAATTCATTTAAAGTATAATTTATTTTATTTTGTTATTATAAATAACTGCATTGAAACCCCCTATTTACTTCTAAATTTAAAATATTACGTTATTGAATCGCTCAAGAAATCCTCAATATCCAAAATATTATCGACCATCGAATCTTTATAAAAATATAAACTTTTTAACATTTCCACATGAAATTCATTGAAATATTCCATTTCTTTGTGAACAATAAATATACCATAAACCGGCAAGGTGGATCTAGTTTTAAACTTTTCTTCCTTTTGCATTTCAATCGAATGCAAATAATCCCAAAATGTAGCTGCACAAAGAGATATGGTTTGAAATTGCGGCGCTGAAGGCACAGAACCAGCAATATCTACCACAACCACGGCTGGTAACAGTGTCCAAAAGTTTTTGTGTTATTTCATCAATGGAGATATAATTTCTAGTATTTAAAAGAGCGAAAGTGAATTATGTAATAATAAATATGTAATTTGTGTATTTACATACATAACTATTAAACGTTTCATTTGTTCCTTTGATATTTTCATTTTCTTCATGGGTGATAAGCGGGATATATCGAATTTTTGGCATGTCAATATTACGACCAATGAGCCATTTTGCACTTTCCTCAGACATATCTGAAAAATGGGTATGGAAAATAAAATTAATTAAAAGACATACTTTATAGTAAACATGCATTATTTATGAGGCAGGAATTTCATCTATATTCCCTATTACATGTTTTATTATTATGAGCTTCATCGTGAGGACAGCATCTTTGCTGGAAAATGCCTGTTTTTTAACGTTATGCTCTCTGGTTATGCTTCCCTAGATACACTAGACCACAGAAATCGGGAACATTTTCCGTATAAGCGGATTTTTTCTTGTATGTATTTTATATAGTAAACTATTTTCTTATATGGGTAAAAAATGTCCGGTTTTTTATATAAAATGTTCTTATATCCGTGGTTTATTTTATAATCCTTCGTATTTATATCTTCCTTAAAGTCATGCATTGAAGGAATTATTATGTTCCACTGTCGACATAAACTTAGCTAAATTCAAATTGTTTACACGATACCTTGTACAAATCCGCCAAGTAGTCATTAGAATCAACAACAGTCAATAATTTTTTAATATTTTCATTTGTACAATTCATTTTTATTTACATTTCTAGCCCGCGGACTATATCATTTCAGTTAGTTCAGGTAGTGTCGTAAACAACACATGGAATGTATAATTATTGGGACAAGTAACGTAAGAAACGTATGTCAGATATAATTAAGTGGGATACACACTATACATGTTGGAAAAGGTAATATAAACAGAAATTAAAAGAATATGTATATATTAATGGAATTATTATTCAGTCGTTTGAATTATTTGCATTAGCTGTTGTGACCAATGGTTTGTACTAATTTTACAATGTTTGAATTTATATTTGAGTCTTGTAAACAAATTGTTACCAACTGTTACTAAATTTTGTTGTTTACCAAAAAAATACTGTAAAAAAAATGTACACACTATAATTTTTGACTGTTAACTTTTTGATCGATTACTGACTGTCCAACAACCATAAAAATTTTTGTGGTTGCCTGATGAATGACAAACATGTGAGGACACACTATCAAACAAGCAAAATTTGGGCAAGAGTGTCATTCAAAAATGCTAGTGTGTACACCGCATAAAGTGAGAAAGAGCAAGTTTGACAGTTCAAAAACAAAAAACTTACAGGACTTTACTGAAATAATAGGTTTGTTTGATATCCCAATAATTTGTAACAATTTGTACAAATTGTTACTGAATGTTTTTTGATAACTTAAAAGTTCAGAAATTTTGGCAATTGTTTACTGAGTATTGAAAAATTCTTACTGGTAAAATTTACTCAGTATGCATTTTCATGTTTATGTTTGCAAACAATGCAATATTCCGAATATTATTTTTTTTGGAGATATTAAGCAATATACAATTTATAAAAGCATGAAATATATAAAATTCATTCTTTAAACTTTGTTATTTTGTTTCTTAATTTTTAACAACTTAAATTTGTTACACATACATTTGATTTCATACTGTATTTTACTGGATGTTGTTCGATAACTTTTTTCAATATTTTCACATGAGGAAACAAACTCTCCCAACATAAATTACTGAGTACTCTTTACTTAGTAAGTTATCTGACAAACTTAATTTTATATCGTAAAATTTTGTAAACTCTATAATTTTGAAATCAGCTGTTTTATAGCCAGTTGACAAAAATAATCTGCAAGATATCCAAACATTTTAATTTCCGAAGTGCAATTTTGACATGTGTTGTATATAAAAATTTAGAAAATGGAACAAAATTCACGAATCTGTACATTATTTTTTGAATCTTTCTGAATGTTGTCTGTTTACTTTTCTCAGTATTATTGCAAAAGAGAATAAAAAGGCTTACTCTCTGAAATAGAACATACTGAGTAAATGTTACTGGAAAAGTAACCAGACACAGCATATATATAAAAATGTTGAGGTCAAACTTTATGTAATTTGGTGTAATAGTACGTTTACATTTTACAGGATTTTGTTAACCAAGTGGGTTTAAAATGTCATTTCCATTGAATATATATCAAATAAAAATTCTAATATAAACACACTATAAATCAGGCTATGGGTTAAACCTGATTTACACTGAACGCATTTTATTAAAATTTAAAACAACATTGCATTTATATATAAGGTTTTAAATCCATTCGATTTAATAAATACTAAAAAACACATTAATTGTTGACAAATCAGCTAACAATCAGCTGATGTTTGTTTATATAGACACTAAACGCATTTTACATATAAACAGGTAAAATCTGTACGCAATTCTACTGGAAAGCCGGTATCAGATATTCAGAAGAAACGGTATAAATAATTCCAAAGTCTATCTGGCCTGAGTTTTCACTACGTGGGGCTACTTCGTTGCTGTCATAGACGAAAAGGTTATGGATCATAAAAGGTCATAGTAGGATTATATCACTAACATCCAAATGGAATATGTATGAGGCTGGAAACAGTTGAACTTATATTCTATAGATCAACATTTGAAATTACTAAACTAAAGCGGCATTTACATTAGAACTTTTTACATATATACAATGAAATTGACAATTCAAACATATTGGGTTAACGAAATCTGGTATAATATAAACGTACTATTAAATATTTAACTTTGTTCTCATGGTACAATAATAAAAGGTAACAGCAAATCCCAGCTGATTTGATTCCAACGTAATACTAGTGTCAATATGAATTTGACAAATTATGTTTTTAAAAATCACCCAACAGGAAAATTGGGAAAGCATAAAATTGGAAATTGTTCATTATTAAATGTGCTCCCGTATTCAATTTACTCAATCTGCCTGCTGGGAAAGTTTGAGGAAGCAAATCATTCTTCATGAAATAACTCGCAATTCCCTGCATTTTCATATGTGTTACACATATAAGTGGTTATGGCTCAATTATAGGAAAGATGTGGAAGCGATAGAAATATAAATGTGATAGATTTTCATTCATGTTTTTCAATTTTATTTTGAGGATTCGAAAATATTTCATTTTCAAAATAAATATAATTTCTTGATAATTTGTTTGTTTGTTTACATTTTTCTGTCAAATGACGTTGACACTAGTATAACTTACAACAAAAAATTTCCATGTGGTTGTTGTATCGTTTGTTGTACAACAACACTTGCTGTTACCTTCTATTATTATACCATGCTTTGTTCTCTACTTTTCCTATCCTTGTTTTTCCACTCTTCAAAATCTGTTAAAATTCAATGTAGTTGTCTAGAAAAAAAAATACATGCCATGCAAAAAATGGAAGTAGCTCAAAAAGTTTTTTAATAAAAAGCGACATTGAACTTTTTACCGGGTTAAAGTACATTTACATATACGATTTTAAATCGACTCGATTAACGAAATCCAGAAATACACCCTAATTGTTTACACATACCATTAATCATGATCTAAATGCCGATCAGCTGATGTTTGTTAGTATACATACCAAATTATTAATTTGCGCCAAAAATATTTGTTTGCAATTTAAAAAAGAAAGTAAAAAAACACCTAAAAACACAAAAAATCTATAATTAATTTTTATTTTCCTTTGATCTGTCATTTTTGTTTTTGTCAACCGTTAAATTTAAAAACAAACGGCATGTAAAAACAGTTGCAAATTTTGGAACATTGTGAGAGAGTTGTATTTTTTTCGATCATGATTTAAAATAAATCCTGCTGCACGATGATTAAAATTTGTGTGGTAAATCATGGTAAATTTAGCCTGATTAAGAAAATAAACCCTGATTCAGCCTTTAATCATGATTAAATGTTATATGTAAATTCGCTTTTAACCTACTTTATGAGGATTTATTTGACAATGGTATTGATAATTTAACTCCACTGGCTTAACAAAATCCGGATTTTTATACTTTTCATTTTATGAAGTTAACTGTATTGTACACGGAGAGGCTGAAATGATTTAGTATTTTCAGATGATTTTAAACGGCATATACATTAGAACTTTTTACCGGGTTAACCTACTTTATGAGGATTTATTTGACACATATGCAAAGGAATTGACAATTGAAACCCACTGGGTTAACGAAATCCGGTTAAATGTAAACGTTGTGTTATTCTCAAATGTCAATTCCATAGGGTACACGTCATATAATCTACTGGATTTGTAAACAGGATTCACGTGACGCTATGGAATTAACATTTGAAATCGCTATGGAATTAACATTTGAATGGATTTAGTAGTTTAAACGCCTTGTAATTTTGTTTTCATAAACAATAACACTCAGCGTAACATCATACGTCATTAATTTGACGTATACATTAGGTATTCCTTCAATGCCGTGAAGTTGGCTGCAGTTCGTGTGCAACAGTTATCGACTACCAAATACACAGAACTCACTGATTGGCAGATTGAGTATTGGGTGTAGGGAACCATTTTCCCGAGTAACCGCATAATTTTTTTTCAGTCAAGTGAGTTGTAGAGGAACCAAAAAATAAAAGAAAATCGAATCTATTAAATTCTGAAACAATTTTTTTACACAATTTTTTCACAATAATTTATAAAAAATACGCCTAACACCAGACGCAAATTCATTTGCAATTGATTTGCGTTTATTATTTGCTTGTTTTCTGGCCACTTAATTTGGGTTAAAGATTGAAGACTATGATGATGGTCAGCAGCAGCTACTAGAAGTATAGACGTCGTCGTCGTTGTCGTCGTCTCGTACGTACTAAAAAAATCTCAATTGACGTGAAAATTCAGTGCAGCGCTTTGAACGTAGAGAAAACACGTTCCAGAGTATTGGGGGCCCAAAAAACTAATAATTCCTATATTAGAACTACACAACAGACGTTGTTGTTGTTGGCGTAGTGTTGTCGTCGCCATATATTCTATAAACGATCTTTTTTAATTACAATTGAGATTGTTTAGAAATTCGTGCGCGAACGTGTGCTGCAGCGGGGAATGAAAAATAAGGTGTAACCTCTTTTTTTTACACTGCCCCACAAAGAAGAAGAAAACTTACAAATATTTTAACATTTGCAAAATTTCCGGGCCTCGAGGAGAAGAGAACAGAAAGGGCGGCACTTGTATATCTGGTGGCTGGTCGCAATAATTAAAGCTCATCGACGGCACGGCACGGCCTTTTGAGAAATTTTGCATTTGAAGAAGAAGAAGCATAAGAATCTTATTGACTTGAATTTGGAAAGAGGCCCTACGGCAGCAACAACAGCAGCGGCGGCGGAAGCAGCAACAACAATAATACAGAACATTTTTCTCGGCCATCACATCCCGTACATCCCGCCAGCACCGCTGATCGTGAGACGTCGTTAATCGGAAAAAGGAAACTGGCGTAAACTTTGCATTGATGGTAATGCATGCTAGAAAACCGCAACGCATGAACGATGGGTAAATAATCTTATTTTCTTACATATTTTCCTTTACATTGTCTTGATATTTCCATATTAGCTAGTAAGGCGAACGAACGGTGGCAGCATAATCGGAATTTTCCCCATTAACTAGAGTTTTTATTTTGCTTTGTTCTTCTTATTTCACCTCGAACTACTGCTGCTGTTTCTGCTGTCATTTCTTTTCATTTCAATCTGTTTTTTTTCGTGTACACCATCACAACTTGGGGCAGCTCTGCTGCTGAGCTGTCAGCTAAGTGGAAAATACGAAAAGAAGAAGAAGACAAATAATAGCAGTAGTGGCAGCAACAGCAGCAAGCAGCAGGTATTATTAATATTTGAAGGAACAAACAACGAATGAGACAAACTAATTGCAAGAAATTTATTGAAATCGAACTTCGCTGATGCATTTTGTCCCCGGTGAAAAAAGAAAAGAAAAGTGAAACTCCCATTACAAAATAATTCTGGTGGTGATTGGTGCCGCTGCAATGGCATTCTTGTGAAATATATATCCAAATCTAAAACTTCTTTAACTCAACGCAGTCACTGCGGTTAGTGTGGGGTTTCCTTCGTTCGTGCCCCCACCAACCAACCAGCTGTGCAAAAGAAGCAGAAGAACATCTATTTTGTATCTTTTTACTGGTCGAGTGCCGTCTGTTGTCCCCACACACTCCTACCTCTCTCCCTCGCTCACCTCGTTTTTTGCTTGAAGTTTTTTTTTTTTTACAATTCTCCGTTCATCACATACAATTCGATGCGACGACGACGACAACAACGACGACGTCGTTTATACGTATAGAAGAGAAGAAAGTCAGCCTGTGTGTGGATGGATGGATGGAGTCTGTGTATATCTATAATAATTTTGATTACTTCTTCCTTTGTGCCGTGCTGTAATTTAAGTTAACTTACAATGGCCAACAAAATATGTGTGTGAGTTTGTTCATGTGCGGTTCTAAATAATAACAATAAGAAGAAGAATTGAAAAAAAAAATAAACAAATTCTGCTGCCACATCTGCAGCTTCGTTGTCGACGACGACACTATTGTCATGGATTCTGTCATGTCTGTCCATCAATCGATTCTTTAACTATTTTCGTAAATTGAATTGTTTTATGGTTGTATCAATAATTGTTGTAATATTTTTCATATTTTCTGAAAACATTGTGTTTTTCCTACGAAAGGATGAGATTTATTGTATAAATTTTGGACATCTTCATTTCATATTTCCTCCTTCAAATTTCATTACTCCTTCGGGGGGTCAAAGGAGTTCTAAACGGTTATGCCTTATTATTCTACTTTGTGTCGTTAGTCCTTCTGTATACTAAGTGAGTGTGTTACATGCTGTTTTAACCTTGGACTATGATCTAAAAGTTTTCATAAAATGCAATTTAAGATATGAACAGTGAATTGAAAAGTGTCGGCTTTGTTAGAATGTTTTTTTCAAGTTCAAAATTAAACAAAATATCCTTCAAAGGCGCTAGCCTACAATTTTCCAATGCCATTTGGTGATCCTTAGACGTCATGCTGGTGATCCTTTACTTTTCATTGTCATTAATGAACATTATTCCATGCTCAAGAGAAGTCTCAACTGACTTCAAAGTGAAATAATTTATAGTGACTGTGATTTCATGCCGTGTAACATATGATCGTATTAAATAGATAATATAATATTTGTTCACTCACATTTTTCAAATAACATATTTGCTGTATATCCTTAAATACCAAACACAACAATATATTTGAAAAGTGATATAAAATAACAGTGTAATTTAATCGATGTCTATATGTCTAGGTTAGCTTAAAGGCAGCTGTTTTCACTCGGATAAATTTTCTTGGCTTAAGTCTAGTTTAAGGTCTGGTCTCGGATCGTATTGAAATTTTGTACCACCATTTGTAGGTCCTTGGGGCCCTGATTACGACGGTATACATTTCTTTCTTACAAAAATGTTATTTCATTATCGATGAAGTCCATATTGTCTTTATTTCAGACTAAATGTATTGGGCTGCAATGTTTAAATAGAGGAGGTTCTGTTGCGTTTCCGGAGTTGTCATCTCTCCATAGAAGAAATATTAAAATTCGCGGCCAAAAGCCGGTCAACCACAACTACTATTCTATTAAAGGAGATTCTGTTGTCTATATTGTCTTTATTAGAGACTAAATGTATTGGGACATAATGTTTATATAGAGGAGATTCTGTTATGTTTCCGGAGTTGTCATCTCTCCATAGAAGAAATATTAAAATTTGCGGCTGAAGGCCGGTTAACCACCACAACTACTATTCTAATAAAAGGTGATTCTGTTGCGTAGCGGTATTTGTCCATAGGAGAAAGTCTTAAATCCTAGGCCGAAGATGCAGTCGCGTAGCCGGAGTTGTCGGCCGAATGCTATCCAACCACAAATACTATTCTAATCAAAAATATATTCTGACACGTAGCTTGAGTTGCTATCTGTCCACAGGAATGCGAATGCCGTCCACCCACACCTACTTTTAAGTTTCAAGAAATATTGCATTTTTGAGTGCCGCTTTTAATTGATACCCATATTGTTTTTAAGTATTTCGAAAAACACACCACGGAAGTTTAGAGGCCCATATCTCGGGAAATACAAATTCCGGAAAAACTTTAAGCTAAATGTTTTTGTGGTATCTATTTCGTAGAAGGATGCTGCTAGAGTATCAACTCCATATCTCCCCAATTGTCGGTATCTTCTGCAGTTTGGGTATGGACATCTGCAGATAATGATATGCTAAATTGTTTCTTGCCTTTCCTCATCCTCACATAAACGACAATAATCTACTCTAATTATGTCCCATTTTTATGTAAGCGATTTAATTGTGCAGTAATCTGTTATGACCTCAACCATATAGTCTTGGAAATTCAATAACCTACTCTACTCCATTTGAATGTAAGTGACCTAACCTGCAGTGACCTATTATGACACCTACAGTGAGTTTGATCTTCTTTTTCCTCAATGACAGCAACGAAGTATTTCTACTACGTTAATGGTCTTTAAAATCCATCCAGGTTCTTAGACCATTATTTGCTGTATTTCACTATGTCCTTGAACCCAACTTATTGATGACCGCATGGTGATTGCTAATATTTCTCCTTGAAAAATATAATTCCTCACAGTAAACACTTCATTGATCTTGGAACCGTTTCTATATCTGATAAACCAGCCAGAGGTCTGAAACCATCTGTCCAGGATTCGCCGTTTTATAAACACTAAGCCATCAAATCCTGTATCATCACTATTTTGTAGAAACACTTATTGACAGTTATCGGCTGTTCTGGGTACCAGATCTAGCAATCAATAACTCAATTAAATCACCCATCTGTCACCTTTTCCGGAATTTTGAGGTGTTCTTTGACGAGCGAGCCAATGAACAACGAACCTAGGTGCAATGTCAAAAGTCAAAAGAACAAATTCACTGTTGAACCTGAGCAATGCTGAAATTAGTATAATGGCAGGAGTTATTACTGGTCATTGCAGTATCAGCGCCTTTATCAGTAAGTGGGACCATGATGTTACTGATTACTGCAGACTTTGTGAAGACGAGGAGGAGACAGAGATAATTGAATATCTCCTTTGTCGCTGTCCAGTTATGGGCTTTCCATCGTGTCTAAACTTCTTTTCAACTATGGAACCTGCTTTAATCTACAACAACGAAGGCGAATACAATTTTTTAAATGCTTTCAATGACTTTCGATATGATATATTATCTGCGTGCAAAACAATTTCAAGTTCTGATCAAGTTCTGACCATTAGTGCCTTGAGTTACGGCCGCCTTTTGTATTTTTTAACTATGAATCGGGACCTTTCGAATGACTATTTCAGATTGAAATGATGACCCCTATATTCCATACATGATTATGATATTTGTATTTAATTTTAACCTTGAGGTTACGTCCCTATATACGTTCTTCTGGAAATCTTGCTCTTAGTCCCATCCATTGCACGCAAAAAATGTAGCACATGCTCGCAACATGAGACATATACTTTATACTGTATTAAAAAAAGTGTTCTTTATTAAAATATTGATTATTATATTGATTATCAACCAAATCATAAAAAATTGTCATTAATATATTTCCCTTTTTTATAATTTCAGCTACTTTGAGAAGCATCAATCTCATTCGTATCAGGTGAGTTTACATTTTATATTATAATTTTTAGCTTGCTTCTTTTTAGTTTGTCTACCCAGAAAGATTTTTTTATTTTGTAATTCGATTTCATTTACATTAATTGGATCATACATGTTTTTTATTAAATAGTTATTCACATTTTTCATAATCTTAATTAAAGAAAAAGAAACAATTTGTAGAGCGAGACATAGCATAATTATTCGCTATTCAAATTATATAAATGCTGTCATTCTTTCTTGTATTTTAAGGATTTTAGTTAAGGATATGTCCCCACAAAATAAATCAGTAAAAACTCTATTCGCAGGTCTTGATATCATAGAAGTATATAAATGTGTTTAAAATAGAGAAAAAGGATAATTCTTTTATAATTAATTATTAATTATTATTCGAATAAGACATATACGATTGTTCGCAAAAACTGTAAAGGAAGTTGACCTATTTATCAAATGTGAAGCTTAGTGCAATAATATATACAATACTGTCACGTCACTTATTAAAAGCACAAACCAACCATATGCAAAGTAAATATTCGATTTTCTTTTCGTACTTAAATTGGTCTGGTCATTCTCTCTCTGATTTACTTTTCGGTGTCAAGAATACTGAATTCGTGATATCCCCGGTCATGTTTCTTTGTAGTTTCTGCATCAATTTCTTCTATCCGTTTTTATGTAATAGATCTTTCGTAGTACAATAACGATGCTTTAAAAAAATCCTAAACATCTAAATAAATATTGTGGTTTCTAATTCTTCAAAAATACACGCTCATTCTATTACTCCCAGAAAAAGATATGCTCATTGGTCTTAATATCTTCTTAAACTCTTACTTACTTAGCTCGCTTGTAACAGAACGGTTGTTCCATAAGCCGGTTGTTCTCCAATTTAAAAGACCACATTCCAAGATGTTGTTTTCTACTTGGCCTTTCCATATAATTCGTGGCCTTCCCCTTCTACGGAAACCATCAGTAGGCTCGCATATATAGGCATATATACCTTTTGAGCTGGGGCATTCTCATTCATTCGCACAACATGGCCTAGCCAATGTAGTCGCTGCAGCTCAATACGACTATGTCGATGTCCGCGTATAAATTGTAAAGCCCGTGGTTCATTCGACGCCGATATTCATCGTCGACGCAGATTGGCCCGTAGATCTTTCGGTTGCGCTTTATTGAGCTTTATTGTTCTGCTTTATTCTTCTTGAGACGATTAATTGCTTTTATGTCCTCATCTTGCCTAAGTGGTATACACTCTATACCGTCATCTCTTATTGGTTCTGGGGTATCTTCTTCATCGCTACTATTTGATACTAGAAGCTTTTCAAAATGCTCCTTCCAGATCCTCAACACGCTGTCTGTATCTGTCACCAGGTTTCCTTCTTAATCTCTACAGGAGGATGTGCCTGCACCAAAGCCTTCGTTTTACCCGTTGGTAGAATTTTCGATTTGCTCACGCTCACGTTTTTCTTGTTCTTTCTTCTTTTTTCTGATACTTGATAAAATATTCCTCAATAAATCCGCTATTATTTATCTACAAGTCTCAGTAAACTTATTCTGATTAAATTTTCTGCAAATAAAACATATAGATCAACACTTCCAACATATTCTTAAAAATCCAGAGATACGTGTCTTTTCTGATCCTTCTTAAAATATTCAGAAAACCCCCCGAAAATACTCCTTAAAATCCTGTGGAGGTGATATCCTAATCCCTGATTTAAAAAATTCATGTTTTTTGGTGCGAATGTCTTCTGATCATAACAAATTCTTACAAAATCCATGCTTATTGATCGGAAAATATTCTTAAATATTATTAAACGAATGATACAACAGTTTTTTGTCTTAAAATCTAAAAGTTGTAAAATCCTTATCCTTTATAGAGTTTTAAATACCCTGGAAATATCCTTTATGGAATATTCTTTTAATATGAAATATTCTTTTTTAATAATACACGATGTTTGCTCAGCAAATCTGAAAAAAAATATTTTAAAAATTTAGTTTATTTTTATTCCTCTTTAGAAAGCAGCTCAAAATCAATGCTCACAAAATGTTTCTTTTCTTTTTTCTAATACCCCTCTCTATAAATATACTCTCATTATTTCATCACTCAAAAATGAAATACATTTAGAAAATTTTGCAATGTTTTGTTCTTCTTCTTGTTATCTGTAAATATTCCACTATTTTATCCTGAGACGTTAATTTCTATGTTTGTTTGTTTTTTTCTAATTCATATTCATATGTTTTTCTTTGACATTTTCTCTGTGATATGGCATCATCCAAGAAGTTGTTTTTATTACAAATGAAATGTATCCGAATTTCAAAATAAAACAAAAAATAGATGTAGAAATATCAAATATCACTCTTTTACTACCTACTACTCACTCAATTGTGTTAGTCATCAAAATAAAACATTTTCATTTGAGTCAAAAAGTAAATGCGTGAGATAAGAAACCGATAAAGCCAGCAAATTGAAAAAAGAAAAAAAAAAACGTTTTTCTCGAAACTCAAATTGATCATCCAAAAAATCTAATCACCATATATTCAGCTGAAGCTGCAGCTGAAAAATAAATAAAAAACAAACAAAAAAATCACATATATAGAACTTCAAAACAATCAAGAAGGGGGATTATTTGAAACTCCTCCTCTAAACTATTCTTGTCACACACAGTTGTTTATGTCTGCCACAAATAGTATTGCACTCGATATCACAACAACACTGGCAGCTGAATGTAATAAAAATGCTGCTGCTGTCGGACTGTGTCGCATCGTAGATGTAAGTAGTAGTGGTCATTCTTGCAGGATAACAGATTGAACCTTACACTGCTTACAACACCACCACCAACCACATTTGTTTGTTGTTATACTTTCAAATTTCTTTTGTTTTACTTTTGTATACCCCCCGGTTTTCAGTTTTGTTCTATTTCCAAATTGCTTTTTTAGACTTTGAAAAAAAATTCTTAAATATGATTTTTGTAGAATACGAAAATCTCATTCTCCATTGCAGTCGAACAGCAGGGTATAAATAATGTGTCTAAAATCAATCTTAAAAGCTTTTCAATCAAAATTGTCCTCTTTTCTTCAAGCCCTGTTCGCTTGTAAACGGATATCCTCATTTAAATTCATTTTTAATTTGTATTCACTAGTTATCAATTATTTTTACACCACACCTCACCAGAAACTCACACACATTTGAAATCATTTGAATATATTGGCGCCTCTCTCTTTTCTTCTTTTATTTATGTCACCCAAAACTAAAAAATCTGATATGAATATATTTTTTTTTGGATAACCTAATGAAACATAATTTAATTTTTGTTTATTTTCTATTGTTTTTTTATGTACAGAGTTCCAAATACAGTTCAAAACGAGACTATGAACGTGATCGCTCATCAAACTATCGCGATCGCGACCTTTCCCCAGCTGGTGGTGGACCATTAAACAATGGTAATAGTTCATCGTATCGATCACAATCACCTGAAATAGATTCACCATCATCGAGGGGACACGGTGGTTCACACGATATACGTGATCGTGGCGACCATCGAGGTGGTGATCGTTTCAGCTATATGCAAAAAATGAGAGATCGGGATCGTGATATTTATAAAAAGGATAAATATTCAGGTACGTTTTAATTTTCCATTCATTAGACAAAAAAGTTAATTCCCTCCTCTCTTTCCACAGACAAACGTGACCGACGTGGTGATCGAGATTCTGAGTCGCATCGCACCAATCATGACAGGCTTGATCGTCGTGGTGGCGGCGGAAGTGTAAGCGGAGCCAAGCTCTGTTCTTCCGGCGATAAACGTTCTGGCTCGGATGATCGCGATCGAGACCGTGGTGGCGATCGGGATCGTGATCGCGACAGAGATCGTGATTTAAGGGACAGCAAACGTGATCGAGACTCGCTGCGGGATCGTGAACGAGACCGTGATCGCGATCGTGACAGAGATCGTGATCGCGATCGCAGTGCACGAGGCGGTGATGATCGTGATCGCGATCGAGGTGGTGGTGGCAGTGGTGATCGTAATGATCGAGGTGAACGTATCGCCCGATGTGGTGATTGGAGTGAACATGTTAGTTCTTCGGGTAAGTTGTATGATTGGTTTTAAGAAGTATTTTTCAGTCTTTAATTTGATTTTGTTTGTTCTTCTTTTTTATTAGGAAAAATGTATTATTATAATTGTAAAACAGAAGTCTCACAATGGGAAAAACCAAAGGAATGGATTGAACGTGAGCGGTAAGTTGAAAATGGGTAATTGCAACTCTTATTGTCCTGCGATCCGCTGAAAAATGATCTCTAAACTTTAGAATTTGTAGGCCCATTGAGAAATATCCTTTAAAACTCCAAGGTTATTGGTTGTCTAGTCTTTGAAAATCGACTCGTTCAAAAATATTATTTAAAAATCCAAATTAATAGTATGTTAAACTCTAGAGTTAGTGGACTCTTGTTAAAGTTCATTCTTTAAAAATTAAAGTTTAATGTTCTGCAAGTCCTTCAAAACTATTCTTTAAAATCCTCGTTTCATGTATGACACACCATCAAAAATGTCTTCTAAAAATACACGCTTAATTGACTTCAATTCCTTGAAAAAAACTTTTAAAATTTCACGTTTCACTGCCTCCAAATCTTTTGAAAAATATCCTTGAAAATTTATTCTTAATTGACTCCAAATTCCTGAAAAAAATTCGCGCTTAAATGGTCCAAATCCTTTAAAAAATTCAAGCTTTATTGGCTTTATTTGAAAAATATGCTTTAAAAAAGCAAGCTTAATTGACAAAGACAATAATGACAAATGTCCTTGAAAAAAAATCCACGCTATATTCGCATTAAATTCTTGAAAAATATTCTCAAAATTATTCTTTAAAAATCCACGTTTAATGACCAGGAAGTCCCTCAAAAATAATTCTTTAAAAATCCACGTTTAATGACCAGGAAGTCCCTCAAAAATAATTCTTTAAAAATCCACGTTTAATGACCAGGAAGTCCCTCAAAAATAATTCTTTAAAAATCCACGTTTAATGACCAGGAAGTCCCTCAAAAATAATTCTTTAAAAATCCACGTTTAATGACCAGGAAGTCCCTCGAAAATAATTCTTTAAAAATCCACGTTTAATGACCAGGAAGTCCCTCGAAAATAATTCTTTAAAAATCCACGTTTAGTGACAAGGAAGTTTCTCGAAAATTATTTTTTAAAAATCCACACTTAACGACCAGGAAGTCCCTCGAAAATCCACGATTAATGACCAGGAAGTCCCTCAAAAATATGCTTTAAAAATCCACGTCTAAATGTCAGGAAATGCCTCAAAAATATTCTTTAAAAATCCACGTCTAAATGTCAGGAAATGCCTCAAAAATATTCTTTAAAAATCTACTCCTAATGGTTACGAAATCGCTCAAAAATATTATTTTAAAAATCCTCGCTTAATGGTCACGAAATCCCTCAAAAATATACTTTAAAAATCCACGCTTAAATGTCAGGAAATGCCTCAAAAATATTCTTTAAAAATCCACGCCTAAATGTCAGGAAATCCTTCAAAAAAATTCTTCTAATGGTCAAGAAATCCCTAAAAATATTATTTAACAATCCACGCTTAATGGTTAGGAAGCCTCTTAAGTAGTGATGAAGTAATGTAGATTTAAACATGTTTAAAAATCGAGATATAATCGTCTGAAAGTACCTGAGCAAATGTTCCTTAAAATCCAAAGCTATAGGCCCAACAATGCCTAGCTTATTAATATGAAAGTAAAAAAAATATATATCTATATATATAAAAGAGCTTAGTGTTAAGTGAGTGGGTGAGTGAGTGAGTGAGTGACTGACAGATCATCGCCCAGACGAAACGGCTAAAGCTAGAAGCTTGAAATTTTGAGTGTGGGTTTTTGTTGGTGTGTAGGCGTGAGATAAGGCTGGGTTTTTGGAAATTCGAACTAGAAGGGTACGAAAAGTACTAAAATGTACCAAATATGGTACCCTTTGTATTAGGCGAACGGGAAGAGCTAGAATTCTGAAATTTGGAATGTGGGTCACTGATGGAAAGTTAGAAAGCTGTACAAAAGGGTTTTTGGAAATTCGTACTAGAACGGTACGAAAAGTACTAAAAAGTACTAAATGTCATACCATTTGTATTTGGCGAACCGGTAGAGCTAGAACTCTGAAATTTGGATTGGTGGTCGCTGAATGTAGGATATATGTACCAAAGGGTTTTTGGAAATTCGAACTATAAATATCCGAAAAGTACTAAAATGTACTTAATTTGGTACAATTTCGTAGCATGTGAATTGATGGAGCTAAAAACTTGAAATTTGGAATGTGAATTACGGATGAGATGTAGAGTCTATTTAAGGAGATGGTTTTGAAAGCGTGTACTCATGTGTACGAAAAGTACTATATGATACTATATTTGGTACAAATTTAATTTGGAGATACAAATCGAGCTGGAATCCTGAAATTTGAAATTAACATTACCGTCGGAGTATAGGATTGGGAATGTACGTAGTTTTGGAATTTTTTTACCCAGTTTCAGTAATTTATATTCATGGGTACTAAATGGTTCTAAATTTGGTACAACTTGAATTTTATGCGAACCAATAGAGCTAGAATCATGAAATTTGGAGTCAGGATCAGTGTTGGGGTGTAAGATCGAGATATGTAGGAAGTTTTAAAATTTTTTACTAATGTGTACTAAATTTGGTACAATTTGAATTGTGGGTGAACCGATAGAGTTGGAATCTTAAATCATGGATTTAGGATCACTCTGGGGGTGAAATTTTGGGTTAAGTGGGACGTTTTGGAAATTCGTACTACTGTGTACTAAATTTGGTACAATTTGAATTGTGAGTGAACCGAAAGAGTTGTAATCCTGAAAGTTGTATTTAGCATCTCTGTTTGGGGTAAGTAAGAAGTTTTCGAAATTCGTACTACTGTGTACTTAATATCGTACAATTTGAACTGTAGTTGAACCGATAGAGTTGGAATCCTGAAACTAGGATTTAGGATCACTGTGGGGGTGTAGGATTGGGATATTTAGGAAGTTTTGGAAATTGGTACTACTATGTACTAAATTTGGTACAATTTGAATTGTGGGTGAACCGATAGAGCTGGAATGCTGAAACTTTGAGTTAGGATCACTGTGGCGGTGTAGGATTGGGGTATGTAGGAAGTTTTGGAAATTCGTACTGCAGTGTACTAAATTTGGTACAAATTGAATTGTGAGTGAACCGATAGAGTTGTAATCCTGAAACTTGGATTTAGGGTCACTGTGGGGTTATAGGGTTGGGGTAAGTTGGAGGTTTTGGAAATTCATACTACTGTGTACTAAATTTGGCACAATTTGGATTGTGAGTGAACCGATAGAGTTGTAATACTGAAACTTGGATTTAGGGTCACTGTGGGGTTGTAGGGTTAGGGTAAGTAGGAGGTTTTGGAAATTCATACTACTGTGTACTAAATTTGGTACAATTTGGATTGTGAGTGAACTGATAGCGTTGGAATTCTGAAACTTGGAATTAGGATCACTGTGGAGTGTAGGCTTGGGTTAAGTAGGAAGTTTTGGAAATTCGTACTACAGTGTACGAAATTTGGTACAAATTGAATTGTGGATGAACCGATAGAGTTGGAATTCTGAAACTTGGATTTAGGATAACGGTGGGGGTGTGGGTTTAGTGAGAAGTATTGGAAATTCGTACTACTGTGTACTAAATTTAGTACATTTAAATTTGGAATCATTATGGGGGTGTAGGATCAGGGTATGCCGGAAGTTTTGTTGGAAGTAGAAGGATACGAAAAGTACTAAAATATACCAAATATGGTACCCTTTTTATTAGCGAACGGAAAGAGCTAAAATTCTGAAATTTGGAATGTTGGTCACTGATGAAAAGTTAGAAAGATATGCAAAAGGGTTTTTGGAAATTCGACATATAAGTGTACTAAAGGTACTAAACTTTACTGAATTTAGTTCCTATTGTATATATATTGAACATATATAGCTGAAATCTTGACATTTTAAATGGAATACATGTTGGGAAGTGGTGTTGATGTACGGAAATAGTTTAAGACATTCGTACTTATGTGTATAAAAAGTGTAAAATGGTACTAAATTCCGTACTATTTACCTTCAGTTGAGTGTGTAGAGATGGAATCTTGATAATCGGAATTAGCTTTAAAAAATCGTACTTATTTGTATGAAAAGTACTTACTTGGTACTAAATTTGGTGGAAGTTGGATTTAGGTGAACAGATAGAGCTGAAGTCTTCAAATTGGGAATTAAAATGACTGTTGGGGTATAGTCGTACTTTTTGGTACAAAAGGTATATATGGTACTAAATTTAGTACAATTTGGATGTTGATTGAAAGGATAGAACTGAAAACCTGAAATTTGGAATTAAGATTTCTGTTGTAGATTGAGCTATAGAGACATCTTTGGAAAATCGTATTTATGTGTACGAAAAGTACTAAACGGCACTAGATGGATTTGGGTGAACGGAGAGAGCTGGAAACCAATAATTTGGACTAATGGTTGATGTTTGAATATAGAATTGAGATATGGAAGCATGTCACCTACCTACTACTAAATAGTACTATATTTGGTACAACTTGATTACGTGTGAACGGATAGTGCTGGACTCCCGAATTGTTTAATTAAAATTACTGTTGGAGTGTAGGATTGACATAGTTTAGGAAATGTTTAATTATAGAAACAAAAAGTACTAAATGGTACCGAAAAGCTTACAAATGTGTGAACGGATAGGGCTGTACTCTGAAATTTTGAATTAATATTACAGTTTGAGTGCAGAATTGAGATATGTCGGTAATTTTTTAAAATTCGTCATTATGTGTACTAAATGGTAAAAAAAATGCACAAGTTTGATTCGAGTTAACGGATAGAGATAGTAAACGTAAATTTGGAATTAAAATTACAAGATTAAGGAAGTATTGGAATTTCGTACTTATGGATACGAGAAGACCTAATTGGTACTAAATATGGTACAATTCTTTTTGTGTGGGCGGGAATCCTAATATTTGGACTTAAAAATAAGGTTGGAGTGTAGGATGAGGTAGTTTTAAAAATACGTAATTATCTGTACTAAATGGTGCTAAGTTCAGTACAATTTAGATTTGAGTGAAAGGATAGAGATGGATGGATTTGAAAATAAAATTACTCTTATAGCAAAGGATTGAGACAGTGTTGGAAATTCGAACTCATGAGTACGAAAAGTACTAAATATGGTACAAATTGGATCTATTTGGATCTGAACGAATAGAGATGGAATCTTTAAATGTGGACCTAAGGTTGTTATTGGAGTGCATGACTGAGGTATTTTTGAAAATTTGTACTTTGGGTACGACAACCAAAAAATTTGGTACAATTTGGACTTTGGTGAACGGGTAGAACTCGAATCCTGAATGTTGCAACTTAGGTTACTCTGGGAGTGTAGGAAAAGTACAGAATGGTACCAAATATGGTACAGTTTAGTGAACAGATAGAGCTGAAATTCTTAAATTTGGACTTACGATTGAAAGCTGGTTTGGAATGTTGAGATTGGTTTGGTTATGGGTACGAAAAGTGCGGAATGGTTTCACTCAGAGCTGAAATTCTTAAATTTGGACTATCTGAAAGAAGGATTGAGGTACATTTGGAAATTTGTACTTATGAGTACGAAAACCACTAAATTTGGAACAATTTGGACTATGGTGGAAGAAAATTCACTAAATTTGGAATAATTTGAATTTGGGTATCGGAGAGAGCTGGAAACCTAAAATTTAGAATGTTGGTCATTGACAGAGAGTTAGAAAGAAGGACCAAAGGGTTTTTGGTATTAAATTTAGTGGAGGTGACGGTATAGAGGTAGTCTTTAAAATGTAGAATTATGTGTTTGAAAAGTTCTAAATGGAATTACATGTGGAACCTGTACGTTTTTCCTAAAGTGTGGATTTCGGAAATTAGTGCTTATGTGTATGAAGAGTACTTAATGGTAATAAACTTGATATTAAATGTAGGGATAGAGGTGGAATACAGAACTATACGTTTTTGCTAAAGTGTGGATTTCGGAAAATAGTGCTTATGTGTATGAAGAGTACTTAATGGTAATAAACTTGATATTAAATGTAGGAATAGAGGTGGAATTCAGAACTATAGTACAACTAATTATACGGTATTCACGATTTCCATAAGAAATATTTTTTTATTCCTTTTCCGCATACGAAGTAGCGGGTACTTTGCTAGTATATACTATATTCGTAAAACCACGAGGAGGATTAGGCCTCCTTGAAAAAAAATTTACTTAACAGACCACTCTTATTAGGTTCTTAGGTCTCTTGAAAACCATATAACCAATCTTGGGAACATATATTCGGTCCTCTGTACTCCAATCGAAGCCGCTTTATAACTGATTTTAATTATTATAATTTCATAATATAAATAATATTATTTTCAGTAATCTGGCGCGAGATCAGCATCGCGAAAAGGACTACCGCGACAAGGAACGCGATAGAGATCGCGAAGAACGATTTTCTAGATCATGTATGTAAAACCATAACCTATCCCTCTTGAATATATGTATTAATAAATACGATTTTGTTTTCTGCTCCCACAGCATATAAACATTCCAGTTCTCGAGGCAATTCCCGACTGAGGTGGAACTATGATAATGATAGTGGACCACCAAATCATCGAAGACGCATAGATGGTATGTAAAATACACTTTTAAATCTAAATATATTTTTCTTAATCCGTTTTTTCCCTTCAGGGCGCATTGCTGACAATCCAGATATGGATATTAGTCCCGGTGATTCAACACCGACTTCGGAAGCTAGTTATTCATTAACGGGTACTCCAACAACATATGTCGGTGGCAATCAACACAACGACCAAGCATTGCCATCAACAGCGGTGGTATTACCAAATGCATTGCCTCGTTTAGCTTCACATCCCAATGCCTCTAGTAGTAATATGACATCTTCCTCTGTTAATGCCAGCAGTTTAGCAGCTGCATCACATGCGAGTGGTGCGTCCGCGTCAATGCATTATCCGGCCACATGTCCTAATACCGCAGCCAATGTGGCTGGTGGTTCAGTGGTGATCGGTGGGGGCGGCGGCGGCAGCAGCAACAGTTCTGGCCATGTGGTTGGTGGAGCTACTATGTTACCCGCAACTGGTCTTGCTACAACAAATCTAGCAGGAACGATACCATCGACCGCCAATACAATGTCCAGTAGTGGCAGTAATAGCAACAACAACAGCAATCATAGGAAATTGGATCCTGTCACAGCATTACATCAAACTCATATGGGAGCTGTTGGATCGCCTAATGTAAGTGTGGCGGCGGATCTTTGAAACTATAAACATTTAACCCTATTTTTTGTTTAACTGTATTTTAGACCCCTGTCCCTTCATCTTCGAGTCAAGTGGATCATCATTTGAACTCAAATGCTCCGGGCCCACCAAACAAGCAAGGCTCCAAGGATCCAGCTTTGTTAATGCGTCAACAACAGATTCATCATCATATAAATACACCTGACGGTCATCTCATATCGCCTAGTCCGGGTGATAATAACCATGCATCAGCACAGCAGGTTATGAATTTAAGGTATGCACATAATTTTCAAGTTCCACTTGTGAGTTATTATTTTTTTTTTAATTTTTTTTATTTGTTGTCATTACCAGGGAAAACGCTATGAACTCACCCTTATATAATTTAACACATCCCCATGGTATGTCACCCATGGGCTATAGTAAAAGTCCTATAACATCGTCAACATCTGCAGTAACGGGCAATGTGGCGGCGGCGGTACCCCCACTTGTGGGTGGTGGTTCTGGCCCACTGCATGCGTCAGCGTCGGTGGCACATGCGAATAATGTGAATAGTGGCGGAATGTCCATAACAAGCCTTGCTGCTGCTGCCACCACATCATATTCCTGCACTAATCCCTATGGACTAAAGACTGTTGATGGCAACGTCGTTTTAAATAGTAACAACGTTGTTGGCATGAATCCACTAAACATCGCTACAAATGTTGGCGTTGGTGGAGTGGTGGGCGGCGGATCTGTTAATGTTGGCAACAGCAACAATGTTCTGTGTTCGTCGTTATCAGCTAATGCCAATATGGCCGGTGCAATTGTTGGTAGTGCGGGTGGTGGTGTTGGCGGCGTTGGTATGTGTGCCGGTGTTAGTGGAGTTGGCAGTAGTAATGTTGTTAATATGAATGTTATACCGGGTGAGGGACCACCGACACCAACACAGGAATTAGATTTAAGTGGTAGCTCATCAATAGATCCACAACAAAGAAAGTGTAAGTAATTATTTGTTACCTCTTTCGAATTAAAAAAATGAATTAATGTTGTTGTTTTCATTAATTTCCTTTACAGTGGATGGTACAACATCAGCTTCTTTAAGTACTTTACAAAGTTGTGTTTCCAATTCAATACAGGCTGGTCGTTCACAAGGACCTGAAATCTCGACAAAATTAAGTAAATATTTTAGAGCCGATCTAATAACACATGTTACCAATTGGGCAGCAGATCAATTAGAAAAACAGGTAAGATACAATAGTTTACAATAGCGACAGTTAAAAATAATTTAAGATTTGTGATTGACTGTGTGCCAATCTCATAAACATGTAATCCACGATTTTTTGAGGATTTGGATCATGATGGAATATGAGAAGGTAATAGAAAATCAGCTACGGAATCTTCTTAAATAGCCAGTTTGTTATTTAGATTAAAATGTTACCGGTGATCATTTTAATAAGCCATTATGTCGATGTCGTCGGCGTAGGCGATTAACATATGCTGTTTGGTGTATAGAGTGCCATTTCTGTTCACATTTGCATCTCGTATGACCTTTTCCAGCAGGATGTTTAAACAGGTCACACGACAAACTCTCACCTTGTCCGAATCCTCGTTCGGTATTGAAGGGCTCCGAGAGGTCCTTTCCTACTTTAACTGCTGACATTGTACAAGTTAAAGTTATCCTGCATAGTCGTATTCATTTTGCAGGAATGCCAGACGCCGACATGGCTAAACACTTCTGAACGAATAGGCCTGTCAAATGTTTTGAGTGGGCGAATATGTGGAATGTGTCGATGTGTTTTTCGTGTTTTTTTCCAGGATCTGGCGCAGAGTGAAAATTTGGTCAATAGAGGATTTGCCAGGCCGGAAGCCGCATTGGTATGGTCCAATAATGTCATTGACCTGACCATTGGTTTCAGTCGTCCACATAGCACGCTGGATAACACTTTAAATACGATGGGAAGGAAACTTATTTCTCTATAGTTGGTACATATCGTCTTGTTTCCTGTTTTGTACACGGGACACACAGGATGCTGAGGTTCCAATCATTGGGCATGTATTCCTCTAGTCAAATTGTACTAATCAGCTGGTGCATGCTCCTGACCAGCATCTGACCATTGGTCTTGAATAGCTCGGCCTGTAATCCATCGGCACTCGGTAATTGCTACTCTGACCTCATCTTGGCTAGGTGGTATACAATCTATACCGTCATCCCTTATTGGTTCTGGGGTATATTCTTGATCGTTAGTATTTGATACAGGAAGTTTGCAAAATTCTCCTTCCAGATCCTCACGCTGTCTGTATCTGTCACCAGGCTTATTCGTTCTGACTCCTGAACATCTCGATTTGCTACCGCTCATGTTTTTCTTGTTCTTTCTCCTTTTTTCCCAATAATTCTCCCTCGCAGGGTTGCCCTATACGCTGCGTTTTTCATATTAGTAGCATTACGACACTCCTGAACGTACCACGGGTTTCTTTCTGGATGGTGGTCTTTGGTACCCAAGCAGTTTTTCGACGTCGATTTTCCGTGTTGTGTGCGAACAAGTGCGAACCTTGGCTGCTACAAGGTAGTTTTCTGAATCGATATTCGCTGCTCGGATCGATCGAACGTCTAATACACTGAATGAATGCCGTCCGTGTATCACAACATGGTCAATTTGATTTCTCGTTGCTTGATCAGGAGAAATCCAGATGGCCTTGTGTATATGGAGATGCTTGCATCTGGTGCTGCTAATTGCCATGTTTTTTGCTGCCGCGAAGTCAATCAACCTCATGCCGTTGACGGATGTTTCTTCATGAAGGCTGAATTTTCCGACGGAGGGGCCAATGATATTTTCCCTCCCGATTTTTGCATTAAAATCTCCTAGCAGAATGTTAATGTCATGGCTAGGGCTGCGATCATATGCTGTTTTTAGGCGCTCATAAAATATGTCTTCGTTTGGTCTGCTCATATTTGCCTTCGGTCGCAGCATGGGCGCAAATAAGACTGATGTAGAAGAACTATGTTTCTATGCGGATTATAACAATTCGCTCATCTACTAGAGTGCATCTGGAGACGAGGTCTTTTATTCTCCTGTTAACCATAAATCCGCAGCCAAATTCATGTCTCGTTATATGGCATCTATAATACAGTGCGTAATCGTCTGGTTTACTTTACGCCTGTCCCTTTCCATCGTATTTCCTGTATGGCAATAATATCGGCTCTGTACTTCTTGAGTACATCGGCCAAAGCGAAAACTGCGCCTGTTCTGTACAAGGTGCGCACATTCCAAGGACAGATTCACAGATCGTGGTCCATTATACGTTTGCGGGCGTCGTCAACTTTAGGGGGGTTTGGTTTTCTATTTCGTTGCTTTTTCATATTGGAGGGGTTTTCCGAGTGTGGGCAACTAACCCGACACCTCAACCCATTTTTTATAGTTCTTACGGGTGAACTCGCGGTACATATTAGCTCACTATTTCAACGGGTGATGAAAAAATAGCTACCCTAGGTGAATCTGCGGGGAGGTCAGTGTCCACAATTGAGATGAAAGAGGGACCAAGATAAGCCTGATCTTCGCCATGTTAAATCCAATCAGAGCCGTTGCTTGGTATATATCATCCCCTACGCCATTATTAGGAATTTAATATTAATATATTTTTATCAGTATACCTGTGTTGGAGGTATCCAAATTCTTCACTTGTTTTATATTCACACTATTTCTAATATTTATTTTTTACATTTTAATATTCTTTTTTATTTAAATTGTTAATATTTAGTAAATATTTTTTTATATATTTTTTATCAGGCGCAAAAATGTTCAGAGGAAGCACACATATATGGAGATTTGCAGTGTACAAAAGTATCAGCCGAGTTAAAATGTGCGAGAAGTTTAGTTAGAATAACTGAAATTACAGCCACATTGCAAGAACAAAAGTAAGTTTTGTCACATCCCATCTAAATTATAAAATTTCATTTAATTAACAAAAATTATTTCCTTTCCAGGATTATGTATTTACGCCAGCAAATACGTCGAATAGAAGAATCAAAATCACAAAATTCATTTATGTCCGATGATCTATAGCCAATTTTCAAACTGGATACAAAATTAAAATGTCACCGAGAATAGCAACTATTCTGCAGAGACACTACAGAGACTTTTAAACATTTAAACAGCGCAACCACACACAATAATAACAAAAACAAAAAAGGAAAAAGCTAAAAAACACTGTTCGATAATGAATCATTGATGAGAGGTAATCTAACAAAATAATGAAAATAAAAATAAATAGTTAAACAAAGAAAATAAAAAGAAATTAAAAAACAAAAAAAACAACTCCGCATATTTTGAATGATGAATGAAAAATTGCATTAAACAAAATAAGTAAATAAAAAATACAACAACTGCAACAAGAAAAAAAGGAAAATAAATATAATAAAACACACAACACAAAATAAAAATACAAGAATAAATAAAATTGATGAATAATTATAGTACTATTATTATAATTCGTAATTATAAAAGAAACTATAAAAATAATAATAATAAAAAAAAACAATAAAATAAAACAAAAATCGTAAAATTACTAAAAAATACACAAAAATGGCTAACTCAATTTGTTTAAATTCCAAATGGAAGTGATCGGAATCGGAGACAACAGCATTAATGTGGGGAGTGCTGAAGCAATGCAAATTTCGTTTATTTCATAGCTTTTAATATAAATTCTGGATGAGACAAATATGAATTGGAACTATCGGTGAAAAAGAAACAATGCCTTTTCTAGTCCTTTTCAGCAATGTTGTGGCTACTGATGAGAAATCTATTGACATCTATATTAATTTTATAATATTTGTGTAAAGAACCATAGTTAAATTACAGTTAAAGTGAACTGAATTATACAGCAATTGTATTCGAATGATATTGAACCTAAATAATCATTAAAGTAAAAACTATATCATGGTATGCTATTCAAAAATTTTGATTGCCGAAGTATTCTTTAAAAAAATTAGAGATTTTTGGATCTACCCATCCCTTGGCATCCCTTGCACATTAGTGAACATACGCTCATTGAGAGAGTCCGTGTCTGAATCCGAGTTCATACTCCGAGTATTTCCGCTTGTGACACAGCACAGCTGACATATTTGTCGTCCCCTGTCGATTTGAGCGTTTAGTGTTGATGACGGTGAGATCAGCATAATCCTCTTCATCTGATATTGGGGTATCGCTCTCCTGGCTTGACGCAAAGTCGTCCCCTATATCAGTCAGTATGCTCAACAATATGTGAGATGAGTCCGTGTGTGAGTCCAGGTTTATATTCCGAGTATTTCCGTCACACCATCAGCAGTCGAAGAATTTTAATTTTTGGGAATTTAAAATGGTTTGATACCTCAGGTTAACTATCACACAGTCTCCTTACCCCGCCAAGGACTTGGTAACTAAATCAAATACTCATAGAGGCGCCCAGGTATTAATGAGGCCCCATTCGAATACAGTCGGAACCCTGACTGCAAACCATATCTACTGATGGGCACGTTAGGAAGTCATCCTTTAGGGGAGGAGGCTAGGAACTCAAAAGTTTGGTTTATTATAGTTGCGCCAAAATTTATCAGTACCTCTGAGACCCTCCCTTTGAACATTGCTCACCCGCAACTCTTTATTCAATTCACAGCAATCCAATAAACATCATTGGACTGTCCGCTATACGCAATACTGTGAATTCGTCCGATAACATTCAACTATACTTCTGCACGTATAAGTTTAAGTAGCAATGTAACAGTGTTTAAGATTATATCCGCAATCGGCGAACATATTATTGCTACATAAGAGGTTGTGGTGACTGTCCTAGTCATCTTTGTTTGAAATCGGTTCGTACATTGAAATTGTGGTGTACCCTAATTTCTACGCCTTGTCCGATCACCATGACATTATTTACTGGCGATCATATAACTTAAGTGTGATGTAATCGTACTACGAATTCGAGAAGCATCTCCTGAATATACCTAAAGTAGAATACGGTTTTCCAATATGGAGTTGACAGCTAAAAATACTATAAACTCCATCTTGGAAAATCTTTTTTTTTAATTCTTGTATTCACCTTTTTTTTAACATTGGGGGTTAGTTGACTTCGATGCTGATTTTTTTCTTTGAGTTAAAAACATATTTCGAACGAACCAATATTAACGATTAATGGCATCTTTTGAAAATCAACAATTTTTCAAAGTGGAGTACAATCGGCCCGCCCAATTTTGTTTCGTTCGATAACGATCAAAGCTTTTGTCGAAGTTCATTTTGCTATCGGAATTGAATATAAAGTGTTTTGTAAAGGATACAAAATTAGAGAAAATATGTATTTTAAATTAATTTTCAAAATAACTATAAAATAAGATCTCAAGCTCAAGTCATCATTTTATCAAAAAAGAAAATTATTTATTTTAAAATAAGTTGGTATTTCTTATGCTGAAATTCAATTTCGATAATTCGCTTTAGGTTCCATATACAAATACTGATTAACAGTAATGGCAAAAATATTTTGAAATTTCCCGAATACCGAATGATGTCCATAAAATAGATTTCCAATTTAAAAACCCCGATTGTAAATATTAACTCCCCATAATGAGTAATCTGCAAATATAAAATGGAGACAATACAACACTAAAATTAATTTAATTTTTTTGGTTCATATTTTTATTTTATTTTTTCAGAGGTTTGTAATTTTAAATATGTCATGGTATCAATTAGGAAACTTTTTTTTATTAGGTTACAGGATTGTGGGTAATGACAACCCTTCACTATAAGACTATGTAAAGTTTTATTTATTCAAATCCTAATTAATTTTGAGTTTAAAAAATGTTCAATAAATTTGTTGCATTTTCTTCCATTCACATTTATTTTCCGTTAATAATTGAAATTATGTCGAATATATTTATTTTCCTTTCTTTTGCAGTTTGTTTTTTTATCAATTTTCCTGTTTTATTTTTTAAAACAAAATCGAAACAAATGTTTTTATTTTTAATTATTTTTTATACCCATAAATAGTTAGAGAGCTCTTCGTTTTTTATAAATAAATTTTATTTTATTATGTTCGATTTTTTCACATTTTGTAGATACAACAATAAAACGTATATATAAAAGAACAGAATCAAAAGGTTTTACACATACAAGAACATAAATAATTAAAAAATAGAATTGTAAGTAAAATTACATTTATTTTCTATATATATATATATATATATATATATTAATTTTATTATTATTATATAATAAGTGAGTGTTACTACTACAATATATATTATAATTTAATTTTACTAAATATATCAATATATGCTAATATTACTAAGATATATAGTACATATATAACTTTACATACAAAACTAATGCAAAAGAAAATCAAATGTTATACGAAAAAACACCCAATCCAATAGAAACCTGTAAACAAATACTATTTGTTGTTTTTATTTTAATTATAAATGATTTGAAGGTTTACTACCTTTTCTTTAAAATATTTTTCATTTGAATTTTTTATATATTTTTTATTTCGTTTTATTAACGCTTGAAATAATTGTTTATTTTTTATTATTGTAGTACTGCACTATTGTAATTTGCCTTGTTCGAAATACTTCACTGTGCTATTGCATAAATTTTGTTTTTCGAGAATTTTTCTTATTATGTGCTGTTATATAGCATAATAAAATCAAAATTCTTTACTATAATTATTTTCTTTTTTTTTAATAAAATATTTTCTTTTTTAATTGCAATTATTAACTGAAAATATAAAATAATTTTGTTGTAAAATTCTCTATTAATAATTTTAGCGATTTTTCTACAGAAAAATATGATATTAGGATCAAAATGTTCGTTACCAAAAAAAAAAAAAAAAAAAAAAAATATATTTTCACATATGTTCCGGCTGAATATAGAATCACAAATTCTGAAAACTAATATAGAAATGCAAGCATCTCGATATACACAAGGCCGCCTGGATTTCTCCCGATCAAACAAACAGAAATCAAATCGATCATGTTGTGATGTACGACAGGCATTCCCGATAATAATATAGAAGCACAATGGCAAAGAATTGCCCACTCCCTGCGAACTGCAGCAAAAGCAAACCCTGGGTACCAAAGACCACCAGCAACACGTAATGCGAGAAAGTTATCAAGAGAAAAAGTGAGAGGAGAATCGCATTTTCAGAAAAAAATAAGGAAGAACACCTAGCCAAAATATGATCGGCTGAAGAACAATAGCGCAGCAGGGGCGAACTATTTAACACTCGTGATCAAATGCTGATCAGGAGCATGCACCAGCTGATTAATACAATTTGGCTAGAGGAATGCATGACCAATGATTGGAATATCAGCATCCTTTGTCCCGTACTAAACTATAGAGGAATAAGTCTCCTTCCCATCGCATATATATAGTGCTATCCAATGACATTATTTGATCATACCAATGCGGCTTCAGGTCTGGAAAATCCACCATTGACAAAATTTTCACTCTGCGCCAGATTCTGGAAAAGGCCCACGAAAAATACATCGACACATACCACCTATTCGTCGACTATAAAGCCGCAGTCAAAAGCCCTATACAAGTAGGTCAGCAATTAAAGTCGGAAAAGACCTATAACAACGACCTTTAACAACGAGCGAGGATTCAGACAAGGTGACATTTTGTCGTGTAACCTGTTTAACATCCTGCTGGAAAAGGTCATACGAGAGGCATAGTTAAAAAGAAATAGCATTCTGTACACCAGACAACACAAGTTACTCGCCTACTCCGATGACATAGATATAATGGGTCGAACATTGCGGCCGGTAACCACCTTTGAACAAATTGTTGAAGCTTTTGGTATTAACTCGCAAGATGTCCAGTAAATTCGGACCAACTGTGGAACTTGAAAACTACAGATTTGAGGTAGTAAACAATTTTATGTACCTTGGTACCGGCATAAATACAACTAATAACATCAGTTTTGAAATTCGGAGACATATAGAGTTGGCCAACAGGTGCTACACTATGTTCTTAGTAAGCAACTCAAAAGGAAGGCCACCTCTCGTCAGAAAAATCGCACTCTACAAGATGGTGTTGTATGGATCTGAAGCATGGGTACTTGCGCAAGTCATTGAGGCAGCTTTTGGGTGTTTGAGGGAAAAGTTCTCCGCTGGATTTATGGGCCGATCTGCGTCGACGGTGAATATCGTCGTCGCAAGAATCATGAGCTATACCATATATTCTCGGACATCGACATAGCCAGACGGATCGAGCTGCAGCTACTACATTCCCCACTGAAGAGGCATATAAAAGCGAGCCAAGTGATGGTTCACTCGAATTGGATGGAAAGATCAAGTTGAAGACAACATTTCTCGTAGCATAGTCATTCAAATTGGATGAGATGCGCACAAAACCGACGTGCCTGGAAGTCTTTTTTTAAGATCGGCTCATGGAACACATGTTCTGTTTCAAGCCATCTAAATAAGTTTAATACTCGATACTCGTCTTTGAGTCGACGCAAATCAAACGGAAACCTTAAACTTTGAACAGTATCGCTTCAAGGCTAACAAGTGACGTTTTATCGGTAAATAATAGTCTGAATTTGGTTGTGTGTGCAATATGTTATGTTTCCGAGGAGAAGGTTTTCAATTCTAAATTGTAGTAAATGTACATAGCAACTATGTAGGCAAGGTTAAGGTAGGTATTAAACTATGCAGACTTATATATTTCTAATATTGAAAATTTTCTGGCAAATATGGCAAATACCCAAAATAAATACACTTTGTATTGTGAAAACATATTAATTTCGGTTAGAAAACGCGCATAATATAAGCAAAATACTTTTACCATCCAATGAGAACCAACAATATATATTTGTAGCCAATTCCGATGAAAATCGGTCTTTTATATGGGGGCTAAGAGAGTAATCCAATATTCATAATTTTTCGTAGAAAGATTTACGCAACTCGTGGGAGTTTGATGTATCATTTACCTCACATCGAACGAAAATATAAATGGGAGCTATATAAAAATCTGAACCGATTTCATATACTCTAGGCTCTATATATATTTCATATCATTCGTATAATAATTACGACATGAATATTAACAAAAATACATGGACAAGTGGATCGGAGGAAGTAAGTATGGACCTTCATTCTTACATCTTACAAGCAAGCATACAACAGTGTGGCAAAGGTAAGGTAATAAAGATCCTATAAATTTACTCAAAAATTTACTTATTATTTATATAACCCCAACACCACTTAATGGAAAGCCCTGTATCTCAATGTTACCATTATCTTATTCTAAATAATAAATTTACAGTCTTTTTTAATAATATAGTAGTTAATTTTATTGGCATTTTTTTACTTAAGATACGACGTACAGATGTTAAGTTTGAATCACAATGTTCACCATATTCCTTACTTCATCATCATTATTTTTCTCAAAAAGTTACTCCAGGCCTTCAGGAACAATTTGAAAAACACGTTCTTAAGACACTTTTATTATTTCCAGTATTTTTACATCCAATTTAACTATATTTCGAATTAACATAAGTTTTTAGGTTAATTTTTAAAAATGTCTAATTTATTTATATACATACAAAAACTACACATTTCACCCTAACCACCAGTGAAAATTCCATTCAAATATCTCAATTAGTTACCGAGTTAGCGCCATTTGAAGTTGATCGTGTGTTAAAATATAGCGTCTACACGATTCTGTTTGCCTATTACCGCAAATGGGAAAATTGGCATTTCACAAAAACCGAAAAATGCAATAAATAATTGTGTTGCCATATCGTTTGCTTTTTTGTGTCTACTGACATTAGTTAGTTGCAAATTATGAGCATACTTTTAGGCGTTACATGAACGATTCACGGCAATTATTATTCTATATGTATGTTGGGTGAATTTCAACGAAGCGCCTGAAATTATGCTCACAATTTGCAAGGTAACATCGAAGAAACACACACACACACACATTGATTGCCTGCATTCACTTTTGTACTTTTTGCAAGTTGAAATTTCTTCAGTTTTTGAATTTGCGGTAACAGGCAAACAGAATCGTGTAGCCGCTATATTTTGACACACGGCCAACTTTAAATGGCTATAACTCTGTAAGGAATTGAGATATTTGCATGAAAATTTCACTATTGGTTGGGGGAAATTGTGTAGTTTGTGTATGTGTGTTAATAAAGTAGAAATTATTAAAAAATGTAATAGAAAATTATGTTAATTTGGAAAATGAAAGAATTTTAGGAAAATTTTGTTTGGGTGTAACTATTTCAGAAAAATTATGATCATGATGAACCTTAAGAGTTTATGATAAGTATTTATTATTGTACATAGGGCATCAATAGTATTTATTACCCGAGTGAGTTAAACTTTGACATAGCCCATTTATTTGACCCAAGGTCAAACCCTATTGAAATTTATGAGAATAGGTTCAGATTTAGCTCCCATGAATATTTTTGTACGATGTCATGTACAACGCCACTATGAGAATATAATGGACACAATTTGAGAATATAATTACGTGGAGCTTTCTTGAGATGTTTAGATAGAAGTCCCATATATATTTTGGTCCGATTTCATCTAAATCATGTACTAAAGGCTCAATAATGATCCGATTGAGACGAAATTTTCAACTTTGTACAAAATTAAGCATGGAATGGCGGTTATGTTTTGGGCGATTGAGACGAGATTTTCCACGTCGTGCCGAATTAAGTCTAGAGTGGCAAATGTTCGGTTTATATGCGATTTACATTTAGATCCCAAAAATATTCGACCGATTTTACCGTTTTCTCGATCGACAGGATAATATTAGTGTACACATACAACAAAGATCATTAAAGATCTTTACTGAAATCCCATCGGCATCAGCTCAGTCAATGATTGCCACTCGTATTCCTTTAGGAGCCCCTTGTTGAGCAGCTGAGTCGGTCGCTATGTATTGTTGGAGGTTTTGTACCCAGTTTTGCAGACCCCTAGAAGCGTCGACTTCTACGCCGCGAGCACTTCCTGCTTAGCCACAAAACATCGCAGGTTTGATGTTTTGTGGTTGCAAGGGGTCTGCGTCGAAGCCACCCTTCTTACGGCCTCTCCTTCCAGCCAACTTTGATACTCCCTTGCCTTTCTTCGCAATGGAAGACGGTACACAAGGATTTCAAGGGATCCCCTTGAAGGTTTTAATTGATCTGAGATTTATGTCATAATTATGATAGGGCTTCCCAAACGCGAAGTCGGATTTTTTCGATCATGAAGTCATTCGCAATGACATTCGGACAGTTCCTTGAGTATTTTCGAATAAATATGAGGATCCTGATCTAAAGGAACTTTAAGCCAGTAATCTTGCTTATGTCCCAATCGTTGTACGCGTAGCAGACATTCGGACAGTTCCTTGAGTATTTCCGAATAAATATGAGGATCCTGATCGAAAGGAACTTTTAGTCAGTAATCTTGCTTATGTCCCAATCGATGTACTCGTAGTAGAAGTGGACTGCTTCTCGGTAAATATTTTTGTCGGAGGCTTCCTTAGCATTGACACATCGGTTTTTGTTTAGCAGTCCTATTGCTTTTACACAATGGCCGAGGTGATAGAAGTTGGCCGTGTAAGACTCGAGTCGTTTCGGATTGTAGACGGCCTTGCTTCGATGGGCGGAATATAAACACAATCAACCAATTCTATGGTCTATTGGCTTGGACGCATCGATTTGTCGCTTCCCTCTCCGCCAAGATTAAAGTTCTCCTTGATTCGGAGGCTTCACCTGAAGATTCAATGGGAGTTAAGTGCGTGAGGATTTGAAGTCGATCATGACATAGCCTCGTTCTAAGCCTGAGGTGAGTTTGGTTATTTTCTATACAAATTTGATTTCGATTATAATGAGGAGATGTTGGTTTTACGTGTTTGATTTTGATTATAGTGATCAAAGTCGACCAATGATATAACCGATTTTGGCTGTATTTTATCCCATTAGGCTAATGGACTAATTTCCATTATTACAAATTAGAAATGGGTCGGGAAAGTTGTACAAAATTTGTAATTGAAATATTTCAAATCCTGAAAATTTAAATCACGTATTTTCATGATTTTCACTTAACAATTATTATCTATCTTTTATTTTACAATGTAGGATACATACATAAATTACTTAGAATATTACATTTGTTCATAATTTTAATATTCCTAAAGGCTAAGTCTTAAACAATTTTTTAATTAATAAATATTGTAAATGTATGTTTATATTAAAGAACAAAAGGAACATGAAAAATGTCATGTATTGTGGGCTCAATAAGCTATTTCGGTAATATTTTTAACTAAACTAAATACAATAAAAAATTTATAAGCTAAATTGACTACTTTATAATATAAATAAATATTTAAATAAATAAATAAATTAAAATAAATAGCATGTTAAAATAAATCTAAATCTAAAATTTCATTTAACATTATATATAATCCAGCATTGCCAATATAATTTCGAAAGCATCTCTCGATGTAGATTCGATTGCAGCACTTGGCAGCAGATAACCATGAACACCATTATCGGCCAATTGCATAGTGTAACTGAATGGTATGCCCACATCATAGGCCACAAAAGCATCGGAACAGCCTTTAATAAAAAATTGAAATACAAAATTATTTAATGAGATATTTGATTTTTAATTAAAAATTTTATTCTAAATACCTGAACGATTTTCCACCAAGTCATTTGTTGAATCAATTTTATATCTGGTCTTACTGCCTTTTTTACGCAAACCATCTGTACCCACCATGGCCACATCTAAGAAGTCATCTAAACGTTCAGCATCATAGGTGGTGTTTGCCTTATATGGATAACTGATTATTTGTCCATACGCTTGCATGGATATATACAGCTGGAAATATAGGAAATATGGATTTAATTTCGATACGGGGTGTTACTCTCAACTATTAGAAAAAAGGAGAATATATGTCAATTTCTTTTTAAATATTGTTTTACAGCCTGCGAGAACACGTGATGCCGAATTACAACCACTTCATTTGGAAAATACCCCAAGAATCACTAAAATACCACAAACTGGGCGGGATGTTTAAAGGGGACAATGATAAAACATGGACCAATATTGATTATTTTCTGTTTAAATGTGTTCCACACTACAAGAACTTGGAATATCAGGTCCGAGGACCTCCAAAATACCTAAAATAGTGACGGGATCTTTAAGGGTACATATTTCAAAGCATACACCTATATTGAAAAAATATTTCTCAAATAAGCTCTTCAACATCCTTTTGGAAAATGAGGCTACAACCATACCTATTATATGGCATCATGGACCGGAATTTAACTTTTTTTTGCAAATATATTAGTCATCGTCCAAGAACTCGGAAAGCCAATAATGGCCACTTTGGTTGGAAAATACACATAGGGCCATCAAAATACCGAAAATCTAGACGGACGTTTATATAGAGGCTAGAGCAAAATATGGACCAACATTGACAAATTATGGTTCTGCTAAGGTTTTTTAAAACTTCGTTTGGAAAATGCGTCTAGGGCGCACGTATCTAAAGCGGGACCATTGTATGTCGCGCAGTGGATAGTGTGCCAGACTACAAACCAATGGGCTCCTGGGTTCGAATTCAATCAAAGTGTTTTTCGAATATTTAAAAAAATCTTCTGGCCTCTCGAGGCCCCCTGTATTCCAAAAACCAACCTCGGAATCATCATCAACATATCAGGATAACACGAAAATATAAATGATGATTGCAATACTAACTAACTAAAGACACCAAACACCGCACAGAATTCAAGGAGACGTTGTTTCTAGGCAACGATAGGTGGCAGTCAGACTACACATCGATGGGTCACATTTCGACTTCTTTAAAAAGTGGTTTTCGAATATCTGTAAAAAGTGGTTCTCCAGAAGAAATGCATTCGAGCCCCTCTTAGGATCTAATAACCAACCTCGACATCAACACATGAGGATAACACGAAAATTATGGGAATGATGGGAGATAACGCCAAAAACCGATGGGGTGCTGGGCTTGAATTCAATCAGTGTTTTACGAATATTTAAAAAAATTTTCAGGCCTCCCGAGGCCCCCTGTATTCCAAAAACCTACCTCGGAATCATCATCAACACATCAGGATAACATGAAAATATAAATGATGGAAGATGGCGCCACACAGAAGAAAATTGCAATACCAACTAACTAAAGACACCAAACACCGAACAGAATTCCAGGAGACGCTGTTTCCAGGCAACGATAGGTGGCAGTCGGACTATACATCAATGGATCACATTTCAACTTCTTTAAAAAGTGGTTTTCGAATACCATCCAGAAGAAGTGCATTCGAGCCCCTCTTAGGATCTAATAACCAACCTCGGCATCAACACATGAGGATAACACGAAAATGATGGGAATGATGGTAGATAACGCCAAAAAACCGATGGGGTACTGGGCTTCAATTCAACCAAAGTGTTTTACGAATATTTAAAAAAAAGATTTCAATGCCTCCCGAGGTCCCCTGGATTTCTAAAAAAACAGGATAACGTCTCCCAGAGGAAAATTGTTACACTAAATAAGCGAGGACTCTAACCATAGCAACAACTTTGAGGCGTTGTTTCTAGGAAACGATAGATAGCTGCCAGACTATAAACAAATTCGCTCATCCATATGAAATGCATTCGAGATGCTGTGACTTTCTAATAACCAACCTTGATATAAACATTAATTCATGAGGATTACACGAAAATCGTGCCATCTAGAGGAAAACAGCAAAAGCTGGGAACCAAACCATTGAAATAATTCAAGGAGGCGTTGTTTCTAGGCAACGACAGGTAGCGACCAGACTACAAACCGATGTATGACGGCTTCGAATTTCTTAAAAGGAATCTACAGTTGTAATGCGTACGACGATCCCTGACATTTTTATAACCTATCTCGCCGTCGATATAAACACATCAAGGTAACAAAAATCAACGATAGGTGGCAGCCAGACTACAAACCGATAGGTCGGGTTCGAATCCTTTCAAAGTGGCCTTTCAAATATTTGCATAATAATGAAACGAATCTTAGTTCCCTGATAATCGACCTCGGCGTCAACACATAAGGATAACACGAACATAAGAATGACGGGAGATAACGCCATCCTGAGGAAAATGGTGACACTAAATAACCAAGGATACCAACCACTGCACTAAATTGAAGCATATGTTGGTCCTATGCAACTATAGGTGGCAGCTAGACTACACATAGATCGAATTTTTCCAAAGTGAATTTCGAATAACTGTATAGTTTCTTCATAAAGATGAAATGCATGCCCTCTGGCTTTCTAATACCAACTTTGACATTAACATCAACCTATGCCCCGCACAAAAGTAGAAATGAGGGAAGAAAGCACCACCCAGAGGAAAATGGCACACTAAAAAACCAAATACCACAACCCACGCACAATGAAGGCGTTTTTTCAAGGCAAGATTAAAAACCGATTTGTCTCGGGTTTGAATTCTTTTTAAAGTGGTTTTGCAAATAATTGTATAAAGGGGCTCTGCTCGACATTAACCATCAGCATTTCTTAGGGCAACACTAAACAAAAATTTCTGTGCTAGGCATCGATAGAAATGACAAATTAATTAAATTTAATATATCCTTTCGGATTTATGGAGGAGGTTTTTAAAATTCTCCAACTTACCTTAATATGCGATCGATAATCCATTAAAAATTCCGACAATGCCTTTGTTTCGGGTTCCGAAAACGGCCCTGGGCCGGCAAAAAATTCACTACACGGTGAACGTGAACTGCCACGTTTACCCCATTGATAATTCCAATTACGATCCAAATCAACACCATAGCATACCCGATCACGGACACGTTTCTTTTGCAGCCATGTCATGGCGGAATTTATTAAACCCGAAGGCCGTGAAATGTGACGTGATCGTGATTTTTTCCAAAACCGATCATAATCATGACTATAAACATAGCCATCGGGATTTAATACGGGCATTATATACCAGGTTGTATTACGTATCAGACTCTGTTCGTCGGAAATTGTTTCTGTAATGAATGAAAGAGAAATGTAGAAAAATGTCAAAAATTAATTTCGAAATGATTTTATAAAAAAATAAATAATTTTAAAATAATTTGCAATAAAATTTCCCGTTGAAAATGTGTTCAAATCCTGTAAATCCCTATCGAAATCCTTGTAGAGCGAAACTTCGTTGCAGGCCTCCACCTTGTAATTGTGAAAAATGTCAAGACATCCGCCGCAGAGCAAATACAATTTATACGGATGTGTGTGGAAGTTGTCCGTATTTAGTGGATTCCGATTCAAGTTTGGAGAATGTGGCGCCCAAATCAGTGTGTAAAGAGGGTTCCTTCAATATTTATGCCGCGTTGTTTGATGTTTTTGGAATAATAGCGTAAGAATTGTGGGGTGATTTTCAAATATATTATAGTTTTGTTTTCAATATGTTAATTTTTCAGATTTGTGATAATGACCTCGTTAACCTTTTGGGCAATGGTGTGTTATTATCTGTGGCATTTGGGCGTTTATGTCTATAATTCCGGAAGGTAATATCGGCAGAATCCATATATAAAACCTCATTAATTTAATTTTTTATATTTTTTAGGAGAGCCCAAATAATAGCCCTTGTCGTATTATCGATCCTTCTGATGGCCATAATATTCCATAGCATCAGTAGTCACAATAGGCGAATATCTCAGATGAATGAAGAAGAAACTTCCACCATTATAAGTAATAATTTAACTAATTCTTTTGAGAGTTTTTTAAGTATTTCGGATAATGAGAATCCCAGACAAAAAGGTGGTGCTGAGCTGCCTTTGAAGGTGTGTAAACATTGCAAAAAATCTCCCGTGGATTGTGGCAATAGTAAAGCCTCCAATTCTTTGTGTAGTCTCTGTTTTAAATATTATAAAAGATCATCGAATTCGGAGATTCGTCAAATGTATGAAAAATCGAAATTTTATAGCATACCAAGTGAGTGGAAATCACCGCCATCGTTTATAGTTTTCCTTGTGGATTATTTAACGAATCTCTTTGGTAATCCTTCTGGAGGAAATGGTGATAATTGAAATAATAGAAATTCTCGTGTACTAAAAATGTTAAGAAAATAATAAAAAAGCAAGAGATGTTTGACAGAACTAGGTTCAGCAAGTTATGTAAGGACATAAGGACCTCATGACAATTCGTCATGGGGGATATTGTAACACTAAATAAGCAAAGACTTCAACCACCGCACAGAATTTAAGAAAACGTTGTTTCTATGCATCGATAGATGGATGACTGACTATAAACCGATGGGTCACAGGTTCGAATACTTTCAAAGCTGTATCCGAATATTAAAAAAAGGGGATCTCCAGGCGAAATGCTTCCGAATCTGCCTGAAAACCAACGTCGGCTTCAACACATAATAATAACAAGAAAATAGGAAAGATGGGAGATAGCGCCACCCTGTGGAAAATGACAATACTATATACGTACAAATATCGCTGAATTTTATCGCCTTAGAACGTGGGCGTTGCTGCATTCAACAATGCGGTATAGCTTAAAAAATGTAATTTAAAGATCTTTTATGAAGCTCATGTCATTGTAAACTTTTCTAAAAACCAACCCCGGTATCAGCATAAACCCATCAGGATAACACGTAAATATAAATGATAGGAGATAACGCCACGCAGAAATAAATGGCATTACAGAATAAGCAAAGACTCCAACCACCGCACAGAATTCAAGGTGGCGTTGTTTCTATGCACCAATAGGTGGATGCCAGACTACAAACCGATGAGTCAAGGGGAAACAGAAATATTTTTAAAAAGGAGATCTCCAGCCGAAATGCTTGACAGTCCCCCTCCTGTCGGCAGCAACATCAGCACATAAGGATAACAAGGAAATATGAAAGATGGAAGATAGCGCCAACCACAGGAAAATGGCAAAACATGTTCTCGTAGCGAATAGCGATTTCCGTATAATAATGATAGTGAATGTCATGCTGTGGGCCTGTTGTGTAAAAGAGAGAATATTTAGTTAAAGAGGGATCTCTTATTATGTACAGTCCTTTTTAGATAAGAGAATTTTCTTGTTGAATGTTTGTATTCAAAAATAAAATAGGGGTTTTCTATAGTCACATGTAGTATGTTTGGGTGAGATTACAGGGAGTAATCTACACCAAAGACTGATAAGCATGTGTATAAATGTGTGTTTCCATTCCACCGCTCAGAGGTTTTTAAAGCAATGTCTACGTTCGACATTCCTGCAAAATTGATATGGTTAGGCAGAATAACTTTAACTGACACAATGTTAGCATTTAAAGTCGGAAAGGACCTCTCAGAGCCCTTCAATTACGAACGATGATTCAGGCAAGGCTGCAGTTTGTGGTATGACCTCTTTAATATCCTGCTGGAAAAGGTCATATGAGATGCAAATGTGAACAGAAATGACAATCTGTATACCAAACATTATATGTTCCTCGCCTACGCCGACGACATCGACATAATGGGTCGAACATTGCGAGCGGTAATAAACACCATTGAACAAATTTAGAAAGAGTCTGCCAAAGTGGGACTGCCAGTAAATGGCGAGAAGATTAGCTGATGGTATCAACGCGCAAGACGTCCAGTAGACTCGGATCTACTGTGGAAATTGAAAACTACAGCTTCGAGATAGTGAACGCTAATAACATTGGTGTATGGATCTGAAGCATGGGTTCTTGTGCAAGCAGATGAGGTAGCTCTTGGAGTGTTTGAGAGGAAGATTTTCGAAAGATCTACGTCGACGGTAAATATCGGCGTCTATTCTCGGACTTTGATATAGTCAGACATATCGAGCTGCAGCGTTTACGTTTGTTAGGTCATGTTGTGAGAATGGATGAGGATATCCAGTTCAAAAGACATATAAAAGCGAAACAACTGATGATTTACGCAGAAGGGGAAGGCTACGAATTCGATGGAAAGATCAAGTGAAAAGACAACATCTCGAAACATGGTATTTCAAATTGGAAGAGCTGCGCACAAGACCGACGCGCCTTGGAATCTTTTTTAAGTCAATATTAATCATTTTTGGTACGGAGGTGTGCTATTCGATGAGAACCCAAAATACCAAATTACAGCAAATTCGGTTGAAAGGCGTGTCCAAAAGCCCTATAATATATAATATTGGGGGGTACCGTTATATGGGGACTACCCTGAAAATTGGGCCAATAATAATAATATTTGGTACGGAGATGAGCTATGTAATAAGAACCTAAAATACCAAATGACAGAAATATGGGGATTATGTTTTACCACTTTGGTTTGTTTTCGAAATTTTAGCCACTCCTACCATGAAAGCAACTTAAAAAAAACGGCGGAACCTTCACATCTGGACTATGACCAAAAAGTTTGCTATATTAATATTTTTTTACATAGACTTATGCCAGACTTTAAAAAACCCAGAAAATTTCGGCAAATGCGACTAAAACCTTCAATGTATCGAAAATGGGGTGGGAGCTTCATAATTGGGGGTAAATCGAAACATGGATTTGGATAAAGAACATATTCCCCAAGCATGCCAAATTACATTATCTTTTGTGGGGCCAAAATATAGACCTACAACGGAAATTTTCTGCAATGATATCGTTGATTCGTCAAGCATAAGGAATCTCAAATTACAGGCTTTTTGGCTTTTTTTTCAAAATACCCAAAAATGGAGCAGGGCCTTCTATATATTAGGGCTATGTCATAAAATGGGCATACATGGAAAATTGTCTGCATAATTTTTTTCAGCCTCCGAATGCCTGAATTTGCAAATTATAGACACTTCTATGGGGGAAATTTGGCTAACATTTAGAAAAAACAAAACGAGACGGGGGTTGTTATGCGGAATAGTCGCCGCATGAATAGTTTAGTTGCTGTTATTGTAGCAGCCCATATTGCCGAGTAAGCCTCAGGTCGTTTCGGATTGTAGGCGTCGCTGTCGTGAAAACGGGCTAGTTTTGTCGAAAATACAAAAGACCATTTGCTTCAAAGTGCTGCTTCCGAACTTCTGTCTTAAGATTTGGTTTGTCGTCGAGACCCACTTGGTCGATTTCTGTTTTGTTTCTGGCTCATATACATAGATCCATGATTGTTCATCTGTGACGAACTAATAGCGTCTTAGAAGCACCGCAATAGTATCATTTCAAAATGGCATTGAAAATTTTGTGGGATCCCGCCATATTTTCGGTATTGTTATGGATATGGCCGAGTTAAGAAAAATTTCTTCAAAAATGAACTCCTACAAATTCGGGCATTATTTGCGGAATTTTGGTATTTTATTTTCCGGGCGAACTTAAATTTTTTCTTTTCAAATGTTAGTCAGATTATAATACTTTTCCTTAATTGTTATAAAAATTACATTTCAATTTCTTTTTTACTTACTATTCATTTTCATGGTTTTCAACAGTTCGTTGATAATCCATGTAGCCGTTGCAGGTGCAATCCATTCGGCGCCATGTGTCCCCGCCTCAATGAACACAGCATTGGCAATGCCAATTTTCTTTTTATTTCTCAATTTTGCCTTTTCGTGCATTTGTAGCTTTGCCGAATTTGCCGCTGCCGCTGCCGCATCCTTACTTTCAATTTTCATAACAATCAGAGGTCGTCCTTCATAGGAACGACCAATGTGTATCAGTTCTATCAACTGAGGATAACGCATACGCATATTTTCCAAATATGTAACAATATCATCAAATTCGTAATAACGCATCCAGGTCATCGACAGAGGTTTGTTGGCAAAACGATTAGGGTTTTGTCGTTTCTTTGGATTCTGAGTGGTGGTTAGAAGATATTCTTCTTTGGACTTTTCATAAGCGATAGCTTTGCCAACATCAAATATAAGAACTTCATGATCGATCGATTCGAAGGAGAGGGATGCTTGGAAGTCTGTTAGCATTCGAGGCGGAACGAGAACGTCTGTTAGTCCTCTGCGTGGGGGAAGAGAGAAAAAAGTAAAAATTAATTAAGGTAATGTGTAAAAAAGTACGGAAGATTAAATTTGTAAATTATTTATTAAGGATGGATGAAAAATGGAAATTTTATTTATTTTATAAGCAGGATATATGATAAAATAAATAATTGAATTGGCGCCCAATCTAGACAGAAGTTATGCAAACAATTAAAACGGTATTTTAAAAAGTAAAAATTTTGGCCCCAATTGTGAGAACAAATTCAAATATATAAATTATAACAATTTGGCGCCCAATCGTGCGATATAAAATGTAAACACTTGGAATGAAGTAATGAATATATAAATTGGCGCCCAATTTAGTTACTTTTTTAATTTTGGAAGGAAGTAAAGATATGGAACTATGTAATTAAATTTGGCGCCCAATCTTGTCATTTAATATTAACTACCTCCTACTTATTAAGTTTATGATTATAAATAAAATAATTGTTGTACCACTTACCTCAAACTTGGTCCCTTGAGCCATTGCAGCTTATTACCCTCATCGCTATTCTTATAGTCCTCCAATGCCTGAACCTGCGAATCATCTTGCGGCTTTAGGCGCCATATTTGATATTTATTATAGGATATTTTTCGTGGTATATCAGGATTTTCGGTAGTCGTTGTGGTAGCTGGTGATGTCACGCGTGACCAAATTTCTTTTAGCGGACTCTGTGTCGTGGTGGAGGTTTGATTTATTATATGATGTGCCAAAATACCAATCCAATTTTGTGGATTACGCATTGGATCGACAATTGTTAAGATGGGCACATGTGGTATTTGTGTTGTCGTTGTTGTGGTCGTCGTTGTACGCTTGCGTGCCTTTGGCTTGATGTCACCAAACCAGCTGGAAAACCATTCTAATTGTTTGCAAATTAGAGGGAAGAGAAGAAAATAAAAAAAAAACGTTAAACAAGTTTGCAGCGGAACAAAGAATATATTTTTATATTTAAGTGTCTTATGGAGAAAGCGTAACCTTTGTAACCCAAAACCGTGTGCGCTATAAATACACAACTAAATGGTGTGTTTTTTGCTATTATTGTGATATGTAGTATGTGACAAAATTCTATGAAGTCTTCGCCTCTGTAATGATTTTATGCTTGACATGGCTTCGTTATGGGCTGAAGAGGGAGGAAGTTTATTGAGTTAGAATATGCATAGTTGTTGGCTTTTAAACTTGTTCTAGCCCAATTCAGGTGAACAACTTTTGTATACCGTTTAGACAGTTACGACAAATTGCTGCCAAAGATCTTTGGCATATACCGGTACATATGTAATAATAAATAATTATATAAGAATGGTGTTGTCATAGAAAAATGTTTGTAGAAAATCAGAATGGAAAGTGAGAAATTTAGTAACTACTATGTCACATTTTTTTACAGACATAAATACTATGTTGTTGTCAGACTCATGTCATTTGTTATTTTCGACTTATTTCAGCAAAGATGTAATATCCGAAGGCATACTTTTCAAGGATCAATACACATAAAGAAAATATAGTACATCTAGGCAAAGCCCTTGAAGAGTATATTAAAAACCGAGAATGAGAAATTCGTCAACTTGGTAACTCTAGAGTGTATGAAAAAAAAAATCCGCATATCTTTGTATGCGACTATTGCAGGTTATTTTAAGATGACATATCTTTAGTAAAATCACAATACTTTGTGCGTCTTATATTCTTGAATTGTAATCTAAATACCACATGACGAGATTTTTTGGCCTCCAAATATTCTACAAAAATGTTACCCCAAATACAAGAGTATGATATTCGCATTCTCGTAAATGTGTTTGAACTAACTATAAAGTGGCGCCCAACCGTTGGGAAAACATACATGGCTTGTTAAGTTGGCTTTGTATGAAATGTCGATTTATAAAGGATTATCAGAGTCAAACTTGATTTTGGGCGCCGTTCTCCTTTATTCTTTTACAATAAGTCAATTTTACATTCCAATCCTGAAGTCCTCTTATGAGTTTCCCCCTTAATGTCATCTTATGTGAAACACATAACTTTGAATTTGCTATCAGTTGTAATTGTAGTGATTAAAAATTTTTATTGCTGCTAAATAATTCATCGGCGCATTTACTTAATACATAGTAGGTGGACCTTCTAAAGTTTCGTTAACACTATATATATATTCTTAATATATTTGAACATATACTCTCTGAAATGAAGTAGAAAAATGGCGCCCAACAGTAGTTGCCAATACTTTAGAAATGTGATTATTTATTTATTTGTATTAAGTTAAATTGTTTTTTAAAACATGATCTTATGCTATAACCAATTATAGAAGCACTTTTTCCACTTCGATTGGGTTCAACAGTATCTTCGTAAGTCGAAATTTCTTAACCGAATATTTGGTATTGATGTGTGAGTCCTGAAGAAGTCTGGGCTGTACGGATGATGATCCATGAGTTTTCCCTTTTGGCTGGTCCAAAATGCGCTGCCTTGAGCAGATTAATGAGAATTCGCATTTGAAATTTTTAAGAAGATTTCAGATAAACAATAGTGGTCTAGCAATCAAAATAGAGCTGTTTTGCGAAGAATCAGGCTGTATTTGCTACTAAGTGTTTCTTTCATGAATAACTCTTTTTGGATTTGTCTCGTCTTCGAATACCAATACGGTTGGTTGTTGGTTTGTTTTGGATATATATTCAAGATTCGTTACATGTGACATTTTTATAAACGTCTTTTTAAGACGTTTTGTGGGTGACGTAGGGAATGATAGATACCAAGCAACGGCTCTAATTGGCTTTAACATGGCAAAGCCCAGGCTTATCTTGCTCCTTCTTTCATGAAACGAGACATGAATGTGGCTGTGGATTTATGGTTAACAGGATAATATAACACCTCGTCTGCAGATTCACTCAAGTAGATGAACAAATTGCTTTAATCTGTATAAATCCGTATATAATTCCTCTACATCAGTCTCATTCTGCTAGGAGACTTTAAGGGAAAATATGTTTCGCCCACCGTCGGAATATTCAGCCTCCATGAAGAAACATCCGACAACGACAAAAAAAAAAAAAAAAAAAACATTGTAATTACCAGCACCAGATTCATGCATCTCGACAAAGCACAATGACAAAGAATTGTCAACTCCCTTCAAACTGCATCAAAAGCAAAACTTGGGTACTGCAACTGAGGCGAAAACCCCAGTGTATAGGGCGACACTGCTGACAGTAGCAACACGTAATGCGAAGGAAAATTATCGGGAGAAAAGGAGAGAGGAGAAATATATTTTCACAAAAAAGAAGAAAAAACAAGAAAAACGTGAACGGGAGCAAATCGAGATGTACAGGAGTCAGAACAAAGTCCGAAAATTTTACCAATGAGTAAATCACCAAACCGAAGGCTTTGGTGCAGGTACCTGGTGACAGAAAGGACCTTTCGGAGCCCTTTAATACCGAACGAGGATTCAGACATGGTGACAGTTTGTCGTGTGAACTGTTATCATCCTGTTGGAAAAGTTCATACGAGAGGCGAAGGTGAACAGAAATGACACTCTGTACACCAAACAACACATGTTACTCGCCTACTCCGACGACATCGACATTATGGGTCGAACATCGAGAGCGGTAACACCCACCTTTGTACAAATTGAAAAGGAGTCTGCCAAAGTGAGACTGGCAGTAAATGGCGAGAAGATCAAGCTGATGGTATCAACGCGCAAGACGTCCAGTAGACTCGAACCAACTGTGCAACTGGAAAACTACAGCTTCGAGGTAGTCAACGATTTAATATACCTCGGTAACGCCATAAGTAAAACTAATGACATCAGTTTTGAAATCCGGAGGAAATAGTGTTGGCCAATAGATTCTGGAGTGGACTCCGTTTACTGTAAGTCGCTTAACTGAAGAATATCGGATAAGTGAAATAGATTTCCTGCACCATTTAATTTTAGGTTAGTCGCCCCCAATTTACTCCGGATAAGTGAAACTTCGCATAACTGAAAATATCGGATAACCGAAATAACTTTTGGAGTCAAATATTGCAATTTCCTTTCAAATCATTCCGCTTTAAAGTCAAGAGAATGAAAGATGATTACAGAGTATTTTGCATTGAGGAATACACATCTTCAAAGCCCACATTAAAAGATATTTTTCTGCAATTATTGATTATTACCGACATATGAAACGTGTTTGTCAACTACATATAAATTTGACGTCGTCCCTTTTGAGGAGGTCGTCCATATTTAACTACTCTATTATGAACAGATTTAACAAGGAGGTATGTTAGTCATTCACAAACCCATATTACATATTACAGCCAATTTGGGTGTTTAAAAGACCTTAAACCGGCTAGTATCGTTATATAAAACATTTTCAAAGACATGGTTCGATATTTTCCGTTTTTGAAATCAACCCAACTAAGACCTATCATAAATACTATAATATATTATTGACGATATAATATTTAAAATTGATCTAAGCATTGCAACAAGCAGACGATGATCTTCGTTTCAAGCCGCATATTTTAATAATACGCATAAAAGGACAGTTTATAATAAAAATCACATAAGAAATGAACCTTTCAACCATTTTTAATTTCTATCTATATTTTATATTCGTAAAATTCGAAAAACATGGATTATAGAAGTTTCTAAAACTGAAAAATTTTGCCCTTTCGAGAAGTTCGGATAACTGAAAATATTTTCAGTTAACCGAACTCCGCTTAATTGCAAACATCGGATAACTGAAACAAACATCCATCGTGTTTGCAACATGCAGACAGACAGACTTTATGGGGTTGTCCGGTGAATAATTGATTAAGTTTTACAGTCTATCTTATGACGGAGCATTGGTAGTTTGGTATTGGAAATGGGATATATCGGTCCACGTATTATAGTATATCCCAAGGGTTTAGGGATTTGGGGGAGTTTAGACAAGTTTTTCAAACGAATTGTCGGTAATTTGGTATTTTTGGTTCTCATTGGGTGGAAATTTTTCCTGCCAAAATTTTACATTTTTTTAATGTAGCTCATATATAATACCTCCTCAATTACAGTATTAACCAAATTGGCTGTTGTTCGGTATTTTAGGTTATCTTTGGGTGGTAAATCTTCTTATTAAAAAAATCCAAATTTCTTTATTGGTTCACATTTTATTCAATATTGGTCCATTATTTAAGGTAGCTTTCATATAATAATACCGGAATCTGCCACATTTCGGTATTTGAAGATCTTCAGCTCCTTTTTCGTCCAAATTGGCAGTAATTCTGTATTATTGGATTCTCATTGAGAATATATAAACGTAATGATCGTTTGGGTATTTTGAATGCCCACCCCATGGTGGAAATATATAAAGTTTGACCGGACGAACATAATTACGTATTTTTTCTTGTTCTTTATTGATCTTTCCATTCAAGCCATAAACTCTGCTAATGTTTTCTAGAATACAAAATTTCCATGACACAATTGCTGAAGCGAGAGTGTTTTAATTTTTCCTTCAACGATTTCCTGTCAATGGGAGACGGACGACAAAGCAATAAATCTAAAATATTCCGAAGCAATGCAAGTGTGATGGCATGTTACAAACCAGTTCCAGAGATTTCCAGTATAGAGACCAGATATTTTCCCATTCAATAAAAAATGAAAACACTGGGTTGTCGGTTAATGGGACAAATATTTAGTTAAATTAACGGATTAAACCTGACAGCAAAATAAGTGACCGGCATTTAAGTGGAAATGGTTAAATAGTTTCACATTTCTAATGATAAACATAAAGTGCGGCATGTTTGCGGTTGCAACATTGTATCCTTAATTAAGATGTTGTGTGTGCGTGTTTGTATGGAGGTAGAAAAATGTGCCAACTTACTATCGTAATCACTCTCATCTTCGTAGATAATGGAATCCGTTTTGTCCACACCATCAGAGTTGCCAAAACCAAACCACGATGGAAACCAGCTACTGGTTTTGGGGGGTTTTTTATGCGACGCGGCAGCCGGCGAAATTGTGGTACTGGCGATTTTCTTGTTGCGTCGATTCAAACCAAACAATGAACTAAACCAACCGGTCAGTGAGGATTCACTAGAATCGCCACCGTCATCATAGTCATCGATGTCATCATCTTCATCATCGTCGTCGTAGACATAATCATCATTGGAATGTTGTTGCTGTAATTTATTGTTGTATGATGTGTATTGAGGATATGGATAATAACCGGTTTGTTTTTTGGGTGGATCATCAGAGGAGCCACCACCACCACCAAAGGAGTCCATAATGCTGGAAAATACCATTTGAACGGGATAGAAAATCATGCGTAGAAATCCTCCTAAATTGGAACTTAAACTCGATTCATCATCATCGTCCTCGTCGCCATAATCATAGCTGGAGGCGGTGGAGGGTTTTTTGTAGCCCGGTCGTCTTCGTATACGTTTTTTGATATACGATACTTGTTCTTCATCTTCTCGGGTGGGAAAATCTTTTGTATGGGTAGTAGATTCGGCATAGGTGTTTGTTATGGGCTGCAGTTCCGGTTCATAGGTGTTGTGTTCTGATTCCTCTAGGGCGCCGAAATCTGCTTCTGGTTCAGCAGAACTGACATTTTCTCCAATTGGTCTTTCCTGCAAAGCATATTCATTGGAGTCCTCATAGTCATCTTCCTCCTCGTCGTCGTCTTCATCATCATCATCTTCTTCCTCTTCACTATCCTCCTCCTCGTCGATATCAGCATTGCCCGGATCAAAAAAATCATATTCCTCATTTTCATCCTTGCCAAGTTTACTTCGTTTGCCAGTCGTCTCTTTGGTGGCACGGGATGTTGTAGTTTCGGTAAGCGTGCCATTAAAATTTGTAGAGTTGCCATTTTTGCGATTGGGGATTTTAAGGGGATTAGCCTTTTGGTAGGATTTACGTTTTTTCTTGGATTTTTGCGATTTTCCCCTATGGGAGGGTTTTGATTTCCGCTTTTTATTCTCGCTTATTTTCGTTGTATTGAGGAGAGGGGGTTTCAATTTTCTGCGTTTGGAATTTGTGGTGTTTCGATTCCTGATACTCATGGGAATTTTGTTAGTTAGGTTAGTTTGCTTTTGATTTGGGTTATTTTGTAAATTTGTGGAATTCTTCGGAATTTTGGTAGAATTTTTGTTTGCCGTTGGGATTTTGACTTCTGTAGAATTTGTGTTTTTTGTTGAATTTTTGGCCTCAGTTGAATTGGATTTCTTTATAAATTTTGGTGGACTCACATTGGTGTTCGGAAGGCTACTTGCCGATCTTTTATGCAAACGATGAGGTGTTTCCTTGTTGGAAATCATATTTCCTTTTCGATTTTCATTCAAAATGGAGTCAATTTCTCCTTGATATAGTTGTTTTGAATTGATACTACTCACAAATTTATTTGTTAGTACTTGTTTCTTGAATTTTAGTACATTTTTTAGAACAAGAAGTTTTAGTTTTTCATTCAATTCTTCTCGGGAAAAGAGAGTTCTATTAAAATTTTTATTTCTAATCTCCAAATTAGTATCATAGATATTTTTAGTACTCTCCATAAGATTTTTAGTACTGGATTTTGTACCAGCTTTCATATCAGTAAACGATTTCATAGGTTTGGTGATCTGTTTCTGATGAGATTCCACTTTATTATTAGATTTTTTAAATTTCTTATCCAAATTACCGGTAATTGAATTTTTAGTACTAAATTTTTTGAAATTCGTGTTCTTCTGGAAGTCTTGTGGAACTAACTTGTTTCTCTCTGATCCTTTCTGATCATCTGAATCCATTAAAATATATTTTGTAATTGGACTCTCCAGACTTGTTTCCATTTCATCAGGAAATATTTCAGGATATTTATTTTTAGTACTCGCTACATGTTTAGTACTTGGATTTATGTTGATTCCGCTCTTACTTCCCTTGGAGTCATTTGGATCTCGCTTCACATTCAACGAGTTTTCAATTTCATTATCATATTTTTGAGAATTTTGGATTTTAGTACTGGGTCTTACAAATTTAGTACTTGGCTTCATGTTGAATACACTTTCACCTCCCTTGGGATCAATTGAATCTCTGTCCACATTTAATGATTTTTCAATTTCGTTATCATATTTTTGAGATTTTTTATTTTTAGTACTGGTTTTGAAAATTGTACTACTTGGCTTCATGTGTAATAAACTTTCACTCCCCTTGGAGTCAATTGAATATCTGTCCACATATAAAAATTTCTCTTTTTTATTTTCAAATATTGTAGAATTTTTATTTTTAGTACTGCTTACGAAAGTTTTAGTACTAGGCTTAATACGTATCGCACTTCCCTTGGTTTTAGTTGAATCAAATTCCATTTTTAAAGATTTTTCATTTTCATTTATGTAGTTATTGTTTTTAGTACTTGGTGTAGATATTTTAGTACTTGGTGATAATAATTCAGTACTAGGTGCAAGGAACATTAAATTTTCTGTGGAGATTTCATTATTTACATTAGAAACAATTTTTAATGATTTTTCGATGTTATTTTTATTATTCTGCCAATTTATATTTTTAGTACTAGGTACCAAAATTTTAGTACTTGGGTCCAAACTCTCTACAGTGTTTGTTATTATGACATTATTCAATTTATTATTCATATTTCTATTGAAAAATAGCTCATTTTCATTATTAGTACCAACTATTGGTGTTTTAGTACTAGTTAAAATGACCCCATCCATGTCTATAAAGATTTCCTTTGGTGAAATATTTTTTGTATCTGCTTTAAATTTGTCATTGTGAAGTTTTATTTGCGAATTTTTATTTTTAGTGCCATATTTTGGAATTTTAGTACTCGTTAGAAGTTCCATATCCAAACCTAAAGGATTTTCTGTAGCCGGTTTTATTTTATTATTATAAATTTCGAATAATTTATTTTTAGTACTAAAAAATTGATGATTTGTAGTACCAGATATTGGTGTTTTAGTACTAGTTAGGATATTCCCATCTATGGTTATAACGATTTCCTTTGGCGAAGTATTTTCTGTATCTGCTTTCAATCTGTCGTTATGAAGTTTAATTAGGGAATTTTTAGTACCATGTTTTGGAGTTTTAGTACCCGTTAGAAGTTCCATATCCAAATCGATAATTTCAGTTTTCGGGGGATTTTCTGTAGCCGGCTTTATTTGATTATTATAATTTTCGAATAAATTATTTTTAGTACTAAATTGTTCAACATTGTTATTTGGTACCAAATTTGCGGATTTATAAAAATTTTCACTTTTAGTACTTGTCACGAATGTGGGTTGCACAAAATCCACCATTTGTTTTAAAATTTCATTTTCAAATTTGTTGTCTTCTGGATTATGATCGATTTTCCAATTTTTAGTTTTTATGTTGTGTACTAAATTTTTAGTACTAGGTTTAAAATCCATACCCGCAGTAGTTACTATTGATTTTTCCAAACGGTCTTCATATTTGCTAGCGATTTCGTTGTCAAAAAGTTTCAAATTTTTATTTTTAGTACTAAATGTTTTCTTTTTAGTACTTGGTTGAAAATTCTCCAAATCACCAAAATTTTCTTTGGAATTCATTATTAACAATAATTCAGCAGATTGTGGATGCTGATTGCTCGTTTTGGTATTAATTTCTGTATATTCTTTATTAAATATTGGTTCTAAATTTTTAGCTTGTACTAAATTTTTATTGTCACTTAATATATTTGATAATTGTTGTTTATTCGAACTTAATTTAATATTATTTTGATTTCGGATTTTCAATTATTTGAACATCAATATTTTCTTTTTTAACATTTTGCACTAAATTATTGTTTGGTACCAAATTTTGATTTTCCATATTTTTATGCATTTCGTTTTTGTTTGAAATTTATGATTTTGGTTTATTTTAACATTTTACATAACTTTTTTATTAAATTTGGATTTTTAAATTTTTTTCAATTTGATTAAAGTTGGTTATAACCATTATGTATCTAAATTTGTTACGTGTTTTTCGAGCTTTTATATTTATTTGCTAGATTTTACTAAATTTTTGTTGTGTACTAAATTTAATTTTTTTGAGTTTGTATTAACTGTTTCTTTATGAAGTTTTGAGTTTAAATCTAAATTAACACTTTGTGAATTTCTATTAACTTTTAGTACTAAATTTTCAATATTATTTTCATTATTCTGTTTAATTTTAGCACTTATACGTGAATTCGTATCAATTCTAGGATTTTGTGTAATTTTGTCCAATTGCTGATAGTGGTTATTTTTCTCAAAATTTAATTCACTTTTAGTACCCTCCTCCTCACTCAAATCGTTGTGTACTAAATTATTAATATCACTTATTAAATTTGAGGTTTCGAATAAATTATTCATTTCAGTTTTATTAAAGTTATTTTGTATTATTTGTATTGAATTTTTATGGTTTTTAGTACCATTTTGTTGTGGTACTAAATTTTCTATTTTGGAAGAATCACCCACACATTTTTCGATAAATCACTGAAATTATTATTTTTAATTTCGCCAGAGAACCTTGTATTTGCATCCATTTCTCCGGAATTTTTTGTTTTAGTACTAACTTTGGTTTTACTGGTGTTGGAATCATTGGGTACTAAATATTGATTTATGTTGGAATCATGGAATATTGTTGTTATTATATTCCCATTATGGCTGGGATAAATATTTTCTCTAATAATTGTTTCAATTCCTTTATTTGTTTTCACAGCATTTTTGTTAGTACTAAAAATTAAATTCCAATTTTTCTTATTTTCTGATTTATTTTCCATATTTTTCACTTCACTTTTAGGGTTGCCGTTTTTTAGAAATATTTTAAATAATATTTCTTTTGTTGGATTTTTGTTCTGTTCGTTGAAATTTCGATTTTTATCGATATCAGGAACATTAAAATTTTTAGTACCGCTCACATTATTTCCTTTGCTCTTCTTCTGGTTATTATAATCAACATTATTTATTTCTTTTTCGTATTCATTGATTAAACCGTTATTTAATTCTTCACTGTTATTATCGATTACTCTTTCTCTTAAATTGTTTCCGAATTCACATTCGCGTGAAATGTTTTCACTTTCACTTAAATCAAGTTTTTCACTTTCCGCTCTATTGAGTCTTTCATTTGAAACTGAGAATTCTTCATTGGATTTTAATAGTTTATCATCAATTATGGAATTATTATTAGCCGTTAACGAACGTTTTTGTCTGGGAATGTCTTTATTGATATTATTATCGTTTGTGGGAAAGTCTTTATCGATTTTATTATCGTTTACCGATATATTTTTCACAAACGATATATTTTTATATTTCTTATTCGAATTATTATCTTTATTTTTAATGGAATTTATCACCTTGTCATTAGATCTGGTAACTGCAGATGTTAAAAAAGAGTTATCGTCCACAGTGGCAGTTTTATCGATTATTTGTTTATCGAATAATTGATTATCTTTTAAATTTAAAAGTGATTTTTGTTTTTGTATTTCTTGTATAATTTTAAAAATTATTTCCATTTTATTCGAATTGAAATTAATATTGTCTTTATATATCTCATTATCACCATTTGTGTAATCGATAACAAATAGTTTCGGTAATATGGTTTCCATACTGTTTGATTTATCATTCTTAGGATCTTTGTTTGAATCACGGATCGCATCATTGTTATTATCCACGATTTCGAAATGTCCGTTCCCGTTTATTATTTTAATATTGCCACGACTTGTACTGTTATCGATAACTATTGTTTGTTTATTAATTTTAATATTTTCTACTTTTGTAGCACACTTAGGATTGTTATTTTCTAAAGTATTAAATTTATTTTTCACATTTTCATGTTTGTTTTTATTTTTGTTTTCTTTTGTGTTATCGATAAATATATTTTTATATGAATGTTGTGTATTGTTATTACCGTTGCTGATTTTCTCCGATGATATTGAATGAAGTCCGTTTATATAGTTTCCGTTATTGATAAAATGATTATATTTCGTGTCCTTTACATCTTGTTTATATCCCGAATCGTTTGTCTCACTTTCCTTGTCATGTTTTTTGTTATCGATAAATTGCAAAATTGTCGTTTCCACATTTCCGCTTTCATTTTCTCTGTTCGAAATATCAAAGTTTTCATTATTAATCAGAATTTTTAAAGGAGAAATATTATTTGCAGTTTTAATATTACCTTTTGATTTCGTGTTATCGATAACTGTCTTATTATTTTTTATATTTTTCATTTGATCAGCAAGTTCATATTTATTTTCCATATCGATATTATTGCTTCTTGTATTATGTGTATCCATTACGTATACTTTATTTTTATCTTCTCCGATTTCAATTTCATAATTTTCGTTATTATCCATGCTTCTATCATGTTTATCGATAACATATACTGTGTTTTTATGCTCTCCAATTTCACTTTCATTATTATTATCAAATTGCTGTTTTATTTCGATTTCATATCCATCTCCTGCACTCGATTCGTCGATTTCGTCTTTTTCAAAACCTAAAATGTTACGCCAATCTTCACCGATTTCACTCTTGTTATTCTCGATAGATCTTTTGCTTTTATCGATTACATTTACTGTATTTTTATTCTCATCAATTTCACTTTCATTCCTATTATCGAATCGTTGCTTCATTTTATATCGATTCTCGTCCAAATTATCCAATTCGATTTCATATCCTTCACCTGCACTGGGTTCATTGAAATCGCTGCTTTCAAAACTTAAAATTTTACGCCTGCTCCAAACTGAATATTCTGCATCAGATTCAGTAAGGAAATCATTTCCTTCTTCTTCTTCATTGTCATCGATTTCTTCATGATTTTCGTGATTTTTTAGGGAGCTTATATTCCATGATTCTTCTCCGCGTCCTAAATTCGTCTCTTGCTCTTTTTCTTTTTGGTTGTTTTCATAATTTATTGATCTCCAATTCATCTCTAGTGAAAGATCAATTTTTGATTCTTTTCCTCGACCTGTATTAGCCTCTTCTTCATTTTGGATGTTTTCATAATTTAATGATCTCCATTTCCTATTTGACGATAGATCCAATCCTCCTCTATTATTTTCCACTTTACTTTCATATTTTTCCTCCCTCAAAGATCTTCGATTCCTTTCTAAATTATTAAATTCCAGATGATGATTTAGGGTCACCCCTGCTCCTCCTCCGCCGCTACTGCTGGCGGCAGTGGCTGTTATTGGAGCTGTGCTAAAAATACTATTACCAAAATTAGGTTTCTCCAGCTGGGTTGGCAATTTGTAGATGTCACCATAAGGTCTTCTTGTGGTGGTGGTTCTTTTTCCCATAACAATGGGAGGCCCTCCCCCTGGAGCTAAAAGACCCTGCCTTGGTTTAGCTGTGGTAGTCACTTTGTGACCCGGGGGCTTGGATTTTTTATTTTTACGTTTATTTTTCAATTTCTGTCTCTGACTCAAAGGTCGGGGTGTGGTGCTAATCAATTTATCCTTTACCGTTATTTCGGTCCGCACAATTACAGGAGCGGGTTTTTTGAGCGGAGTTATTAATTTCGAATTGGGAGGTGGTGCCGAGGAGGAGGTATTTGTCTTGGTATTTAATCTGATGATTTGTGGCCTCATTGTGGTAGAGGAGATGCTGCCAGGTTTTTGAGGCCTCGAAAATGATGAGGGTATTTCAAATTTGGATTTTATACTTGTTTTATTTTTATCGGGAGCGGGGAGTTTACACTGTTGTTCATATTCCTGTTTCAGCTGAAAAATGTCCCTTTCATATTGTTCTTTGGTTATAAAGATCGGTATACTACCATTTGTCCGGGGTATGGTATTATTTTGTGATTTACCCATCTCCGTAATGGCATAAACTATGCCAGTCGAAGGATTTGTAAAATAGATGGGGAAATGGGCTCGAGTATTATTCTGATAGAGATTGTTGAGGGAATATTTTTCCAATTCATTCGGGTGTATGGGTTTTAAATTGATCTCCGGAAAGTTGGAGGGTTTTGTGGGATATGGGGCCAGTGCATCATTATCGTTCATATCCACCTCACCTTCATAGATTTGATTGCCGGTCTCATCGTCATCAGCATAATTGAAATTCAAATTTGAGGTCAAATGATAACGAGTATTTGTGGAGGATCCTTGTAGGTCCTGGCTGAAGATGGGAGGCCTTGGCCGTTTGGTGGTGGTTGTTGGAGTTTTTGTGGGTTTTTGTAAATGATTTAAATATTTATTTATATCAGCCTCATCGTTTTTATTGTCATCGGCATAATGGAAATTTAAATTTGAGTTTAAATTATAACGATTATTGTTGGAGGATGCTTGCAAGCCCTGGCTGTATATCGAAGGTTTGGAATTTTCCAAATTATTGTAAAATTTATTTAACCCAGTCTCATGTTTATTATCCTTGTTATGGATATTCAAATTCGATGCCAAATCATAACGATTATTGTTGGAGGATGCTTGCAAGTCCTGACTGTATATCGAAGGTTTGGTCTGGGATCCGGAATTTTCCAAATTATTGTAAAATTTATTTAATCCAGCCTCATGTTTATTATCCTTGTTATGGATATTTAAATCCGATGCCAAATCATAAGGATTATTATTGGTGTCGCCCTTCAAATCCTGACTAAATATGGCAGGCTGTTTGGTCGTTGGTGTTTTTGTTGTATGTTGTTCTACGTTATTAAAATATTTTTGTAAATGACTTTCATATTGATATTTTGGCACAAAGGTATTGACTGAATTCTCTTGCTGTGGACGATATAATTCCCTTTCCGGTTGCCTTTTTAAGATGTCATGCGTCCATGTTCGATGTGTTTCTCGCAGAAGATTATCAAATTCTTCGGCACTCGGATGATAACCATATTCGTAATTATTGGCCGTGGCTTCGACTACCACATTTAGACCGGATATACTGGCCAATAGCCACTTCAACATTAACACCTTAATGACAATGAGAAACCAACACATTTTTCAAACCGCACTTTTTACACACTTTTTCGATATTTTCTATTTTTGCTCTTTTATTACGATTCAGCGATTTTATATTTCTTATTTGGTTTTAAGAGGACATAAAGATTTTTTATCTTTTTTATTCAAATATTTTTTTTTTTCGAATACCACTTCAAATTCTTATTTTATTTCCTAATTTTTCCTTTTTTAATTGGGCGCCAATATTTTGTTGTTTTTTTTTCTTTGTTAGTTTCACCAGGAAGTAAACCAATATATATTTTTAATTGCGAATTTATTTTTTCGAATACTTTTTCTGTCCTTGTATTACCCGGAAGGTATACAGGATTTTTATCTTTTTTTTAATTGTGAATATATTTTTCTCGTGGACTTTTTTAATCCTTTTTTTGTTTGTCTATTTTTAATTCGTTAATATTTGTTCTTGTAGATTTTCTTGTATTTTTTGATTATGTTTTAAATTGCTAATACACTTTTCATACCTTTTTCTTTCTCCTTGTCAATATTTTTCATTCAATAATTCTTTTTTGATTTTTAGAAATAAATATGTTTTCGAATACCTTTTTATACTATTTATTATTTCTCGTTTTTTATTTATTTTTCTTTTATTTTTTCCACATTCTTATTTTTATTTAGACAACAAGAATTTTCTTTTCTTTTCACTGCATTCCCTCTTTTTTTGTTTTTTCTGCCTTTTTCATTTGGGTGTCAATATTTCTTTCTTTATTAATTTTTTCACTTAGTTTTAGGACTTCATCTTATTTTTTTAATATAAAATATTTTTTGAACACATTTTTGTAAATATTTTTCTTTCTAAATTGTAATTTATTTGTGTAGCAAGATTTGTATTTTTTATAAATATTTTTTGGAACTCCTTTTTTAATCCTTTTCTTATTATGTTTCCTTATTTATTTTTCCTTCTTAGTTCCATTAAGACTGCTGGAATGTCCTTTTTAATTTTTTTCGAACACCTTTTTAATCCATTTTCTAATATTTTATTTATTATTCCTATAGATTTATTTTTTCATTTGGGCGCCAATATTTTTTAAATTGTTTTCAAATTTTATTTTTTTAGATTTATTAGGACAGCACGATTTTTCTTTTTTTTTAAATATTTTAACTGCAAATATTTTTTTAATTTTTTCACTTTGCAAATCTTATTTCAAACGCCTTTTCAAATTTCTAGTCCTCTTTTTCTTCTTCTAGTCCTTTTCATTTGGGCGCCACTTTTTTATATTTTATTTTTTTATTTCTAAATTTTATAAGGACACCAATAATTTTCTTATTGAATTTTTTTTCTAATTGCAAACAATGTATTTATATTTTCTGATCCTATTTTTAATTTTGTTCATTTGGGCGCCACTTTATTATTTTCGTTTCAATTTTTTGGTATTACTAGTTTTTTTTAATTAGCACTCCAAGATTTTTCTTCTTATTATTATTTTGGTTTATTTTCTGGTCTTTTTCAGTTGGGCGCCACTTGTTTATGTTTTAATTTCCTGTAAATCTAAATTTTTTTAGGACACCAACAATTTTCTTATTGGATTTTTTGTCGCTATTTGCAACAATTTTATTTCCAACTCCTTTTCAATCCATGATATTAAAAACATATTATTTTCTAGTCCTTTTTAAATTTTTCATTCGGGCGCCACTTTTTTTCGCAGTTTTGGTAGTTTCTGTTTTTATTAGTTCTCCAAGATTTTTGTTCCTCTTGTTATATTTTTAATTTTTATTTTCTAGTCCTTTTCATTTGGTCGTCACTTTTTTATATTTTGATTTTTTTATTTCTAAGTTTTATTAGAACACCAATATATTCTGATTTTTATTAGCAATATTTTTCTTCTTCTTATTTTCTTCAATTTAATTTTCTAGTCCTTTTCTGTATTTTAATTCGGGCGCCACTTTCTTATTTTTTAATATTTCGTAGTTGATTTAGCACTACAAGATTTCTCTTCTTCTTCTTTTTAATTTAAAATATTTTTTCCAACAGCGATTTTAGTCAATCACGACCACGGTAAATTTTAGCACGGACGAAATTGCAAATTCGCTTCGAATTGTTTACTCCTTTTCTATTTTCTTTAATTATTTCTCTTTCTTAGTTCAAATTGGGCGCCATTTTTTCCTTTCTTGTTATTAGAACACCACGAATTTTATTTTTTGGCTAAAAATAATTTATTCGAACTCCTGTTTAAATACTTTTCTTGTTTTTTACATTGTTTTGTTTTCGTTTTTCATTCGGGCGCCACTTTTTTATTTTTTATTGGAGTTATCCCTTTAATTTATTAAATGGTAAATATTTTTTGAACACCTTGATTAATCCTTGTTCTTATAATTCATATATTTTTTTTTTTTATTTGGGCGCCATTTCTTTATATTTTATTTTCTATTTTTAATAGAATGACAAGATTTGTCTTCTTATAATTATTTTTAATTTAAAATATTTTTCGAACGCCTTCTTAGTGCTTTCCTTGTATTTCTCTATTTAATTTATTTCTTCATTGTTTCATTCGGGCGCCACTTTTCTATTTATTTTATTTCTCAGCTTTATAAGGACATCACAATTTGTCTTCTTCTTATTATTTTTTTAATTTAAACTATTTTCCTTCAATTCCCTTTTTAATCCTTTACGAACCGGCAGATCTCAAGCAATAGGAAAGATTTTCCACATATCACTTCGAATACAAACAACCGTTGCGTTTAACAGTTTCAACACAAATGATTTAATAGATTTCAAGTGAAATTTTCATATCTCTTGGAACGTTTAAACGGTGGTTTTCTTGCATGCCCAACTGGCGTTACACTTGCTGGTGTTGTTGATGTTGTTGGTTTAACAGTACATTTGGACCACCACATTCTACACTGGGTCAGATGGCAAAAATAAGTCAACACAGAGGGTTATAATTCATTCATAAAACAAATTCACGAATGACTCCACCTCTGGGTTCTTCTTTTTTCTCCACTTCAAGTACGGTACGGTACTTTAATGGTTCACTGAGAATATGTCACAAATGTCACAGTTGACGACATATGTACGTATGCCAACCATTTGAAACATTGTTTTGTTTTGGTGCTTTCATTCACTATCACAAATATCAATCGAAGCGTGGCCCAAGCTATCAGAATTAATCAGAAAGCTATACATTATCTACCGTTTGATCGAAGAAGAAAAACGTATTGAGAGAGAGAGCTAGGGTTCAACCCCTTTTATTTTCTTTTTGTCTTTAAACTAACTTTTACTTTTTTCACTACATTTTCTTTCACAATTTTTGTTGAAACAAATAACAAACAATTTCCTTCGCGCTCTAAATATTTAAAATTGTTAATAATTTTTTCTTCTTCTAATGGTGATCTATATTTTTCTAAACTTCTTTTTTTCACTGCTGTTCTTTTTTCTTCTAGTAGTTTCCCCGTTTTCAAGTTTGCGCGTTGTATTCACTTCCAGCTTCACTGACTTACTGACCATATTGCCATTTGGCCACAATGCTGCTGACTGCTGTTAACTCTCAATTATCAACAACTAACCGTTATTGCTCATCATCATTATCGTCATCTTCGGGATGTTTGTTGCATGCAACATGCTTCTGCGGAGTGGATTTTAAGTTTCTGCATCTGTTGCAGAAGCGGTTAGCTAAGTGGAAAGTAAGGCTTTTTTCAAGAACAGGAATTTACTCTTTTGTTTGTTTGGTCAGTTTGTTTTGTTTGTTTAATTATTGCAGGTGGTTAATCTTGTTCTTGTTGGTTATAAAATTAGATGCTTGTTTCCCATAGAAGATGCATTAAAGGGGGTAGTGTAAATTCGAGAAATGGCAAAACTATTGTAAAAGCAAGCAGTAATGTCGTGAAGTTCAATAGAACAACACTTCTTTGAACCCCCACATTTTCAGATTTCAAAATATCTAAAATCGATCGGAATGCTGTGTCAGTGTAAAATATATGTCAGGAAGAAAAAATTAAAATTACAGTTTGAAAATATACTGAGAACGGGCCGACAATTTTACACGAGGGATATGTCAAAACAAAGAACAATGGTGATGTCTTATCTCCAAAAATCCCCGAAAATAATTTATCATCCCCACAAAAATCCCCTATATATAAAAATTAGATATTTTTTTATTGATTTCAATTAATCGCCATGTAAGACTTAATTTAAAATTCTGTTAGATTTACAGTAAAATTGTAATTAATATTTAGAAAGAATTCATATTAAAACCAGTGAGCGGAGCAGTGTTGTCGGACGGGGCCGACCATGCGATACCCTACACAACTATCACGAAACTCTAACTTTCTGTGGTCCAGATTCCCTTTACCGTGGGTTGTGTTGTGATTTTCGGCATATAACTGTTGCCTATAGACCAAATCGAAAAAAAAAAACATAAGAAGAAAAAAATCGGTTCATTCCATCCCAAAATTATTATCTGATCATCATCGAAAATTATATATACGGACACGTTGAACGCGATCAGCACTATATTTAAGACCTCTAGTGTGGTAATGGGTTTCTAAGAAATATCTGAATACGTAAACATCTGTAAATATTTACGAGTACATATGACAATATAATTGGTATAAATTTAAATTTTATCACTCCTCTTGGATATACTATCATCTACTGAAGGACATAGACCCGTCCTTCAGGGGTAAATATATACGCTATAGAATACATATTTTATAATTTTTCACACAAAAGTCAGGGTCCATTTGACCCGCTAAATATTGACCGATCTTTATCAAAACAGGCATGCTTATTCTTTGGCCCGATCCCCATGTAAAAATTCGCGAAGTTTGGACTACAATTGCGGCCTCTGGAGCGACCAGAAAACCAGACAAAAATAAAGTTTTTGGTCCATTTCATCCCCTAAATATTAACCGATTCTTACCAAAAACAATAGGGGACTTCATTGGCCAGAACCCATCCTAAATGCAAAATTTTATGAAGACAGGCCATTACTGTGGCCTACTCGAGATATGACGATTGGTATACTTAAAGGTGGTGGGGATATGGTATACTTAAAGGTGGGTCAAGGACCAATATTTCGCGGCGTTACAAACTATTGGGGCTGCACAAAGCTATAATACCCTGATAACATAGTTGTGTAGGGTGTAAAAATTAAAGCAAAAATGTTGGTTTTATTTTATTATGTATTTTGTACTTAAAAAATAACCTAAATTTAAAAATGTAACTCATACATTTCTATGAAAAGAAAACAAAATCAAATCCAATGTATTTTGAAAAAAAATGCTGAATACGAATATTTTTATTACTTATACAGTATTTTTTATTTTTAATGTGTAATTTATGCAATTGGGTTGATTGATACTGCCCCAGCTGTCTCTTTACGATTGACCCTAAATTATCCTTCGGATTGAGGTCAAAACTTTGTGCTTGTCACTGCGTTAATTGAAAATTTTGCTCATCTAGACATTCTGTCACGATTTTGGGCGCATGCCTTTGATCAATTTCCTGCTCACAATTACTTCTACAGGATAGGCATTCTTATCTACCAAGACCGGTAGGTATGACTCTACAATGCTCTCAATAGACTTCTTTCTTAGTTATATTGTCAATTTTTTTACATCAAAGCAAAACCCATAATTTAAAGCCAACCCATGCCATGACGATTCCTCAACCGTACTTCACATTGGGCTTTTCAATTAGTTTTCATCACCAATAATGCTTATCGTCGGATTGAAAACGGGCTCTTCACGCCGTCTATCGACTAACGGGTTTGGTGTTTTCTCACGAAGCACTTCCTTCCCTTATCATTAGACGTGGGTCCATATTACTTAGAAGTGATTTGCGACCTCTAATTTGAGGTTTGGCAACAACGGAACACCGATTTTGTACCCTGATGATCACTAATTGGCCACTTGTGCGGATTTAAAGATTTGTTTATGTTTATGCCATTTACACAAAACTGGATTCAAAAAGAAGCTCGAAGTTTGGGTGCCACATCAATTAACAGAAAAAATAGGATGGATCGAATTTCCATCTGCGAAGTCTTTGCCAAATGGAATGAGATAAACCAATTTCTTAAACGGAGGGTGACTGGCGAAAAAGATCTGTGCGAAAATTATTGTGTCCAAAAAGGGCGGCGAAGCACCTAAAACGGTAGCCAAACCAGAACTAACGGCCAAAAGGATCTGCTTGCCTTTGGTGGGTCTGGAAGGGGGTCATTTATTATGAGTTGCTTCCATATGGCCAAACGCCAAATTCTGATCTCTACTTTCAACAATTGACCAGAAACGGGCAGAATTGGCCAACAGGAACGGTGTCGTGTTCCACCAGGACAACGCTATGCCACACACTTCTACAGTGACTCGCCAGAAACTTCGGGAGCTTGGTTGGGAAGTTTTAATGCATCCGCAATACAGTCCGGACTTGGCACCAAGCGTTTATCGTCGTTTTCTTGCTTTGCAAAACTTCTTTAATGATACAAGATAAGGGTACCGAATGTTCCTCTTTAATCAATCAACAAATTAATGATATTACAGAGTTTTTCAAACATATAATTTATGTTGTGAATAATAAAATACTAAAAAAATAGTAATATAATTATTGTTAGAATTAACGAAATTACTAAAAACAAAAGAACCAATTTTAAAAACGAAAACAATTTATATTGTAGGGCAACACTATTTTTGTGTGTTTCAGAACATACCCGTATAACAATGCTTCAAAACTATTATCAATCGGTGTTTGCCGACAGATATATATCGCCTAATCCTATGTCATGTAGTATGTATTTATCCTGCCTGAGTATGATAAACGTATTATTCACAACTTGGGTCATTTCCAGTTTTAAGATTTGTGATCAATTGTGGCGAAGGCGCCAGAAGCAGTGGACGATAGTCTTAAAAGTGGAGACTCAATTTATGTTTGGAACACATATTATGATGTGCAAAACTTGGATCACATTCTAACTCGATTCGTCTCGTATGGTAGCTTTCTTGAATCGTAAAATACTATTATATCCAAATATTTTACAAAAATATCGCTCAGAAGATTGTATGTTTGACCCTCACAGACCAGAATGCCGGATTTGTATGTTTTAATTGTTTTTCCACTTTTACCCGATGTTAGCCCAGACATTGTTTTTGTCTGTGCATTGAAATAATTTTTTTATGAAGTTATTATTTTGGTAAAAATATCAATTGTTGTAATTTGGGCTTATATTTTTGTTGAATATGCCGTGATAGCACTGAAGTAGTAAAGATATTAATTTATATGTAAATTTATCTGTGGAATAAACTAAACAACCACGATCTGCACTTCTGCACTTGGAATGTGAGCACGTTGTACAGAACAGCCGCAATGTTCGCTTTGGCGGATGTACTCAAGACGTACTAAGCCGATATTATTGCCTTACAGGGAATGCGATGGAAAGGGACTGGCGTAAATAAATCAGGAGAATAAAAGACCTCGTCTCCAGATTTACTCCAGTAAATGAGCGAATTGCTATAAGCCTACTCCGCTCAACTTACCCAACTGCTTGACGAAAGCACCCCATGTCCCGATAATAATATAGAAGCACAATGGCAGAGAATTGCCCACTCCCTACAAACTGCAGCAAAACCAACACTTGGGTACCAAAGGAGAAAGAGCAAGAAAAACGTGAGCGTGAGCAAATCGAGATGTACAGTAGTCAAAATGAAGACCGAAAATTCTACCAACGGGTAAAACACCAAACCGAAGACTTTGGTGCAGGCACGTCCTCCTGTAGAGATAAGGAAGGAAACCTGGTGACAGATACAGACAGCGTGCTGAGGATCTGGAAGGAGCATTTTGAAAAACTTCTAATATCAAAGCAGTGAAGTGGATGCCCCAGAACCAATAATAGATGATGGTATAGAGTGTATACCACCTAGCCAAGTTGAATCAATCGGCTGAAGAATAACAAAGCAGCAGGTACCGATGGCTTACAAGCCGAACTATTTAAGACTGGTGGTCAGAGGTGCAGTCAGATGAAGTCAGAATAGCAATCAATCGGCTGAAGAATAACAAAGCAGCAGGTGCCGATAGGCTACAAGCCGAACTATTCAAGACTGGTGGTCAGATGCTGGTAAGGAGCATGCACCAGCTGATTAGTACAATTTGGCTAGAAGAATGCATGCCCAATGATTGGAACGTCAGCATCCTGTGTCCCGTGCACAAAAAAGGAGACAAGACTGATGGTTCACGCAGAAGGGGAAGGCCTAGAATACGTTGGAAAGATCAACATCGCCGAAATTGGTCTTCCAAATTGGAAAAAATGCCGATAGGCTACAAGCCGAACTATTCAATACTGATGGTCAGATGCTGGTAAGGAGCATGCACCAGCTGAATAGTACAATTTGGTTAGAAGAATGCATGCCCAATGATTGGAACCTCAGAATCCTGTTTCCCGTGCACAAAAAAGGAGACAAGACGATCTGTGCCAACTATAGAGGAATAAGTCTCCTTCCCATCGCATATAAAGTGCTATCCAGTGTACTGTGTGAACGACTGAAGCCAATGGTCAATGACGTTATAGGACCATACCAATGCGGCTTCAGACCTGGCAAATCCACCATTGACCAGATTTTCACTCTACGCCAAATCCTGGAAAAAACCCACGAAAAACACATCGACACATTCCACCTATTCGTCGACTATAAAGCCGCATTCGATAGCCCTATCCGTTCAGAGGTATTAAAATTAATTCGACTATGCAGGATAACTTTAAATGGCACAAGATCAGCAGTTAAAGTCGGAAAGGAAATCTCGGAGCGCTTTAATTCCGAACGAGGATTCAGACAAGGTGACAGTTTGTCTGTGACCTTTTTAACATCCTGCTGGAAAAGGTAATACGAGAGGCAAAAGTGAACAGAAATGGCACTCTGTACACCAAACAACACATGTTACTCGCCTACGCCGATGACATCGTCATAATCGGCCGAACACTGAGAGCGGTAACATCCACCTTTGAACAAATTGAGAAGGAGTCTGCCAAAGTGGGTTTGGCAGTAAACGGCGAGAAGACCAAGCTGGTGGTATCAACGCCCAAGACGTCCAGTAGACTCGGACAAAGTGTGAAACTTGAGAACTACAGCTTCGAGGTAGTCAAAGATTTTATATACCTTGGTACCGCCATAAACAAAACAAATGACATCAGTTTTGAAATGAGGAGAAGAATAGTGATGGCCAACATATGCTACTATGGTCTGAGCAAACCACTCAAAAGCAAGGCCACCTCCCGCCAGACCAAACTCACACTCTACAAGACGCTGATACTACCCGTGCTGTTATACGGATCTGAAGCATGGGTACTTGTGCAAGCAGATGAAGTCCAGTCCATTACTAAAAACATTAAAATATAACACTTAGTATGGAAATACCCACATCTATTACACGTTTATATATATAAATATAATATGTGTTTACATTTATTCCCACTTGGACAAGTTATCACTGTTATAACAATTTTTAACCAACGTTTTTTTTTTTATTTTGACTTACTAGAGTGCAGCATGTTTGCCAATGTGAAATTAGTACAACAGGTTGTTACAGCCAGAAAGGTGGCGGTTTGGAGCAATGTGCTCAATGTGCCTAGCTATCAACCAGACGAAGATTCAGTCTGGTTGATAGCTAGGCCAAATGAAAATAAAAGTGGTTTTGATTGGTGAAGATGACCATAAAAGAGCATTGCACATAACGGTTTGTGGGTAAAAATACTACCAGCAAACATACAAATAATAAATCAACAGCAGCAAGAAATACAACAGTAACATTGAATTGTTGCTGCGGCAGAATTCTGTTGCTGTCGCTCTCGCTGTTGCATCTTTTTTTAAGCATCAATGCTGAATATCATTAAAAGATCGTTAAACTTTGTGGTTAACAAGTGGCAAACAGGGTTGTCAATTGAGAAATAAAATGTACGTAAGTGGGATTTTTAAGGATTGGCTAACAAATATATGCTAAATAATTTGAAAGTGTTAGACATTTTGTGAATTTATACTCACAGATGTTTTCATGGTTCCACAGATGTTTTCATGGTTCAAACTTGAAAAGGACCATGAAAGGACTATACCTTGCCCCAAAATGGATTAATATAAAACCTGCAACGAAGCAAGTTTTATACTAATGAATTTTTCAAGACTTTTAGTCTTCTGGGTAATTTAAAAATAATGCTCATTAAAAATTACTATCGGGTGTTAACTAAGCATCTTAAATGATCTCAATGTTACAAGATCTCGTACGAAATTTATTCTTCCAACCTCTGTTAATAATAATAATTTTTAATATTAAAAAATGCTTATAATGCATCCGAAGGGCCCAATCGCTGCACAAAAATCAAGGAGTCGTTGTTTCCAGGTAAATATTAGGTTGGGGAAAAAGAAATCCATTATTTTTATTTGAACTATAGGTCTTAATTTAACATGCTTCAGAACGTCCGATTTGAGCCAAATATGCACCGTTTTGTTGTATGATTTGTTGCCATTTTAAAGACATTTCTCGATAATTTCTCAAATGTTTATCGACATTATCGACAACCGGCCTATCTGTGCGAGGTGCATCTTTAACGTCAAAAATTCCTGAAAGGAATCTACGAAGCCAAAATTCACATAATTGGCTGTTACAGCATCGGAACCATAAACACCATTCAAAATTTTAGCCGCTTGGCTTGCATTTTCGTCTTTGTTAAAAAAAAAACTGTAAAATATACCGATTTTTCTCTTTGTTCACTTCCATTTTTAACACGCTGTAACTCCCAACTGAATGTTCCCAGCAAAAAACAGCAAAATATTATTGTTTTACTGCAAAATATCAATCTTCCAACGAGCATAAATCTGAAATTCTTTGATCGATACTTTACGAGATATCGATCAGTACAGCCATCTGCCGAAAAAATAATGGATTTCTTTTTACCCAACACCTAGAGCAGCCTACAAAATACCAATCGTCTACTTATCTGAAATAAAAACAATGATTAACATAATTAACATAAGGAATAATCGAAAAAGATGGTGATAGATTGTGGAAGCCCCATGTTGCCAATAGGAGGAAAAAAGGAGATAATAATACATTTTTAAATTGCAGTTCTATGGACGAATTTCATTTAAGGCCACCTCTCAGAAAAATTGAAATGAGATATGAGGTTTTAAAATTCCAAAACTGCCCCAACTTTGACTATGTTTTAATAAAAAATTTGCATTTTTATGCCTCCTCTCAGAATTATCTGAAATTGTTACCATAGTTAGCCGTTTGTTTCCTGATTAGAACATAACTTTTTTCGAAGGCAATGTACCTTCACCAGATATAAGGTCCCAAAGTTCCAAAAATGCCCCAATCTTGAAAATTTAATTCAATTTGACTTTTTAAAATGGATACGTTTTTGGCTGGCCGGCTTTCGACGGGAAATTTGAGACTTTATCCTATGGACAGTTACCAACACCGGCTACGCTAAAGAAGTTCCTTGTTTTTTTAGGGTTCTAAGGTCCTTATCTTTTGATCCACCACAAATATAGCCACATATTGTACCATTTTAGAAATTGTAGTCGATCACTTTAGTCGAATTGGCGAGGGGCTATAATGGATCCTAGTTCGACTTTTAGGTTTTTCAAAAAAATCTGGGTTCAAACCCCGGATTTTTGACTGTATCTCCTAAACGGTTTGAGATAGCCCCTTCATGTCACCACATATCAAGGCCACACACACACACACCATAAGAAATAGCTATCGCATTTTCGTCTTAAGAAGTTTGATTGGTCTTAATATTTTAATAACAAACCCAAAAAAATATTTAGGAAATAATATTGCACTTTCTGTGTATGGCCGAATGTACCCCACTTTCAATCTTTCTTTTAAAAATATCTATCAATCTTTTAAAATATTATATTTTTTATAATATTATACATTGTAATTAATAATATTGCCTTAAAATTTTAAAAGTTTTATACACGATATGGAATGGAAATATTACAATAGCAGCGGTAAAAATAAAAAAAATCGTGCATCTAATAACATTATTTCAAACATTGACACAGTTATTAAGTTAAATATTAGATACCTCTGGATCAAAGCCAGTGATGTACAATGAGAACTTCATATCGAAAACGCCATTGCCGAGTGTGTCCCGATGCGTCCAATAGCAATTCTAATTTCTATATAAACTTCCTTGTATTTGTCTCTAGTTTTCTAATCAACACCAAGTGTACCAAATATAGCATTTTTCAAAAACACATTTATATAACCACCATCGTCACTATATTTTATTTTTAAACACATCTAGTATGAAGTCAATAATCACCAGTACTTCAATGCTCTAACTTCAATATTAAAAATCTCTAAGATTTTCCTAAAGCCCCTTGAGAAGCCCTCATTTCACTCTACTTGTGGCCCTCATGCCAACCAAATTATGTACCCCATTAGTCCTAATTTTAAAAAAGCCAGTCTTATCACCTCCTCCGTTCAATACTTCGTCTGGGCGTTGATTATCTGTCACTCAGTCCATCAAACACCATCATTGATTGTTTCGAAGTTAAACCGTTAAATCGCATAGGCAGATCAACTAGTTTTCAAACGAACCTAAAATTTAAAATTTCAACTTGTATGCCATTAACCGCTCTTACAAATATCCACTGTGGTCAAGGCCATCTAAACTTGTTGATAGCCATTAAAATACATTTCATTAGCTAGATTTGTCTTTGGTCAAGCTAGCTGAATTACACCCAACAGAGCATACGGATCAAATTCACCAACAATAACAATGCACAAACATGAAGCAGTACCCAATACAACTCAACCTCATACGTCATATTACTCTGTTTAATTAAAATATTTATAAATACTTACACCTGTAGTTAATTTCTCTCCCTTTGCACTTGTCTCTCTCTCTCTCCCCAATTCACATCTCTTTTCATTGCAATTATCAACAACAACAGTTCTTAATGGTTTCTCTTTAATTATTCTCACTAAGTAAGAAGCCGAAGTGTTAGTATAAACAATGATATGTCAATTGCGATTTTTACAACAGCACCAGCAGCGACCGGCGGTGCAGACTGCAGTTATTTAACGCCGTTGAACGTTAACGTAAACGGCGACTTTGACGCTGGCAGCGACACATGATTCAATTTGTTAACGAAACGTGAATAAATGAAATGAATTACACTTGATTTATTGAACAATTAAAAGTCGATTTTTGTTTTTCAATATTTGTTTAAGGTCCAGTTGAATGAAGTTCTTCCCGTTATTGATGATGGAGATATGTAACAATAATTGTATGAATGCATGGTTAATTTAACTAGGCACATTTTTGTTTTGTTTTAAATTTAAAATGTATACTAAAATGTGAGTGACTTTAATTAATATAATTTAAATATTTTAATTGTCCTGAGTCCTAGGCAGTGTTGCCAAAACTTTGTCATTAAAAAATGCTAGATTTTGTTTAAAAAAATGCTAGAAAGTGCTAAAAAATTTAAAAAAGTGCTAAAAATAATGAAACCTGGAAATATTCATCTGATATCCTACTTATTCATAGTCAGAATAAATTTCTAAGTCGATATAGCCATGTATATATAGCTCGCAATATTGATGACAGATCTTTGAAATTCTGAAAATGGAAAATGAAAATGGGATTTATCTGTTCTTTTTAGGGTAGCCCCAACCGAATTAGCTATAATTTGAGATACCCCCAGCTTATGGTTTGCGGAGGTCTTCGGAATTAAACACAGATGTTATTATTAGCTGTATATAAGAAATATGTTTTTATCAATGAGGTTTCGGATTTAATATTGATAAAATTGTATAAACTATTGGGTCCAATCTTCGGAATTGGTATAGATAATATACCAATGCAATAATCGCCTGATATTGCATTTATAAATATTTTGACCCTCTGTGGGTAAAGATAATAGGTTGTACAAAGTTTCGTTAAAATCGAATGTTCCGTTTGCATGTTATTATGAAATTAGTTTTTAGCATAATTTTGACCATTTTGTGGGGGAGGTACCAGAAGGAGTGCCGATATTCAGCATCTTCGAACTTAAACTATGTTTGGAAGAACTATTAAATGCAAATGGATGAAATTGATTATTCCCTTCGAGAGTTATCGTGCGCACCAGCCAGCCAGCCAGACGGACGGACATGTGTAAATCGACCCTATATTTTCTGAAACGGATTTGGTCCAAAGAAACATGTGATCTAAAACCAATATCTCGATGAGGCACATTTTCACCGGATCAAAGTGTATATACCCTCATTAGCCATAAGGCTGAGGGTGTAAAAAATCTGCCTAACAAACATTATCAATATGGGTTTTAGTATATAGCGGTACCTTCATAATTCGGTGGCTTGGTGACTTTAGGCACATTATTCAACCGAAGTGGTTCCAATTTTATATTTTGGATTCCCATTAGGCAGAAAATCTCCATACCAACAATTATCAATATTGGGCCCTCTCAGGGTAGCCTCAGAGAGCGGTCGGGAACGTTTTTTAATAGAATTGATTGTAATATCACATTGCGCGTAGGGTTCGGAGGCCTATTTTCGGCATTTTGAGGGATTTAGCCGTATTCTATGGGGTTTGTTAGGGTAGAAAATATTTATGTGGACAATTTCTATATTTGTTCATATACTCCATATAAAATGTCCGTCCTATTCGCATCATTTTAAAGTTTTAAAACCCTTTTCCCACCGAAGTGGTTGTATAAAATTGGCGAAATTTTTCGATGTATGTCCATTTTTGACATAACTTCCATATAAGGTGGGACGTGACCCTATAAGTGGCTATAATATGACATTCCAGATAGTTTATAATATAAAATATAATCAGCATTGTTTTTTTTTCCAAATAAACCTAACCCAACCAAATAAACCTAATACCAGCCAATGTTTTAAGAAAATTTTAATAAACACCACGTGGTGCAGGTGTTTAACATGGTGTTTATAACAAGTTCGGCCGGGTCGGGTTTTTTTACTTGTTCACAGATATACTGACACTTCTTTAACATTAAAAATAAATAAAGATCATAGCGTGAAACATAAAAAAACTCTGTGTGGAATCGAAAAACGGCAATTTTTTTGGTATAAAATCAAATAGACGGAATATTTTGAAAATATCCAGAAAAAAATAAAAAGTGCTAAAAAAGATGCTAGGTGCTAGATCAATTTTTTTGGTGCTAAACGATTTTGAAAAGTGCTAAATCTAGCACTAAAAGTGCTAAATTGGCAACACTGGTCTTAGGTACAGTATGTATACCGAGTTTAATAACTAGTTTTTTGTATGTAATATTAAATTTAATTAACTTACCAAATTCTCCTTGTAAAATATGTATATCTGGAAATTAAAGTAAAAAAAAGATCTCGTAATTAATATATGGTAAATCGTTTCAAAATATTAATATAAATTTATAAATACAATATCTATGGTTATTAGAAGGAAAATTGAATAAAATTTCGGACCGGAATAGATATAATTTAGACAACAAATCGTTGGGTTCTGTTATGGTAGCTATCCCTTTCCGTTCGATTTGTGGGAAGATGGATATTTTGTTTTTGTTGATGTGCATTTTTTCGATGGCTTTACTACTCAAGTCGTAGACATTTGATTCACTGCTATCCGCAATCATATCGGTCATCGCTGACAACTTCTCAAGACAAACATTTCAAAATGTCTTTTTAAACCTTACATAGAGATTAAGACCGCATTTTGGAAGGGTTCTTGTCTCCTAGTTCAATGTTCGTCAGAAGTTTCTCCTCTGAATTTGAGACACTGATAATATAGTTTGCATTTATGCGTGTCGTACATGTTTTCAGAAAGAGGATTGATAATGTCTTATACCTTCTCCAATATACTGCTCGCAATGGATTCGACAATGGTATGAGATTTCGTGGGATCTTGCGTAATACCAGCCATAATTTGTTTGAACCACATTAGCGGGTCGGAACTCCAAAAATGGACGGACTTTCACAGCTACTCGCGTAATTTCCATTGATGGGTCGGAATTTGAAGCAGCGGTTACCATTAGTTGTTCTTATTTGAGTTAAATTTTCTGTTCTTATTTTTTTGTCTGGGGTCAACAATTTGTTGGGTATTAGAATTAATAGAACAATTAATACTAATATTTAATATTAAATGTTCAAAAGACAATATAGAAATAACTAGAAATGTGAAGATTATTTTTTTAAAAGTAGCTTGTTATTGAGTATTTCCAACCAAATACCAAATGACAGCCAATTCGGTGCCCATATCCCCAAAATACCGTAAAAATGGACTTACATTAAAATTGTTTAGTAGGAAGATTTGATATCCAATGAAAAATCAAAATACCAAATTACATCCAATTCGCTAAAAACGGTGCCCAATATCCTTGAAATACCGAATATTTGGGTCTACTATTATGTGGGGGCTATATGAAAACGTGGACTACACCTACAGCAGTGTGTGTGCAAAAATTAAAATCAGTATCTTCAATATTGCGAGCTCTATCATGATTTCGACAAAGAGTCAGATTGACATGCATAAATCGACATAGAATTTTACCCTGGTCATACGATGGAGAAAGAAAACATGCGTCGTCAACGATTTTCAATCGTACTTTTATTGGTCTTGGTTTTTTTATGCATATAATAGCCAAAACCCATGTCAACTGAGTCCTAAATCTCCTAAAATGAGAAAGTTGTTTTCGGACCTAACTTTGTATATCCTTCAACAAATTATAAACATATAGGTTGTATAATACAGTAACGACATGTACGCTACAAAATATACATTCGAGGAAAATAGATAAGATAGTAGACTTTATGAATCGGAAGAATATTTTAATCGCAGCGGTGTGGGATACCAATCTCAATGAACATTGTAATCAACTGCGTTGCTATGGTTACAACGTACTGTTCAATACAGACGAATCACTCTTGAGCTAGACTCTAGTGACCCATACAAGAAATGTCTGAGGGTATCTATTTATTGAAGGGCAAGAAGCGTTTGCTACTGGCGGACTTAAATTCTCACCATGATTTATGGTATTCCGTCCGAGATAATGACCAGAGAGGAACATTGCTGGCAGAGCAAATTGATATTTCCACGTTTTGCACGGTAAACGAAGATGAATAATGACGGATTATCTCAGTTCGCCAGGCATAACCATCAAATATCCACCCCTTTATTTCACTTGGATTAGACCACCTCCCTACAATCGTCTCCATGAGCCTACCGTCTGATTTTATCATCTCTGAATGACGTACTTTCCTTAGCCATAGGAACCACAACTGGCTGGGTTTCAGATAGTTTAAAAACCATCGATTCAGAGAACTTTGCATTCCTTTTGATGTAGACTTAATTTCGCAGCAGAGGCACTTGGACTTGCAAATGAGCGCTATGAGCACCGTCGAATTAACCCAACAGATCCCGAGGTTAGGGAACTCACGTCGGATATCAGCAGATTAATTGCGGAGCATAAGTGGCGTAAATGGTTAAAGCATCTGATGTTTTGCAACGTTGAAACAATGCGAATCCGAAAAGATTCGCAAGTTATTTTAGACGACAGTTTGTCCAGTACCCCAGAACGACATGGTGAAGAGAAGAGTACTACTGATAGAACTTATTTAACGACGAAATTGTTATTGATTCGAGAAGATGACACTGTTATTTAAACCGACAGTTTGTCGAGCGACAGGGTGAAGAGAAGAGTACTATGTCGTACAACAGCAACGTACACAGGATTTCATTTCGGGGGGGCCCGGTAGTACAAAATGAAAAAAATTCGCTGTTGCAAACATAAATTTACTGTGAAAAAATTCATGCGTACGTCCCTGTCGTACAATACCGCTTTACCTCTACCTTTCCGGTTCTGCTTCCAGACGATATTGCGATCGTTAGGTATGCAGACGATCAAGACGTCTGGTCCTATCGTTGTGTACACATATGTAAGGATGAAAGCCACGAAATCGTCATCAAGTGGTCTGCAGAGATGAAAATGTCATCAATGTACAGACCGACCACCCCAAAATTCTAAAGGTCACATGCGTTTAAATCATTCGCGCAAATCACAGCTATATGTGATAAGTAGAAAAATAGGAACGAAGTCCTCAACTCGTTTGCCGACATCACTTGGGGCGTAGATAAGTAAACCTTGCTGACCTCTTATAAATCTATAGGTTGGGCTGTGGGCAGATATGCGGTACCAGTGAAAAGAAGAAGTACTCAGACCAGTCAGAACGCCGCCTTGAGAAATGCGAAAGACTGCCTCCTAATGAGGTGTTCATTAGGAACCATATTCATGAAGAGACGGAGAAGCAGAGAGAATCATCCATGGTACATAAAACTCAACCCCCCATCCCACCGGTGTGCAGGAAGGATCTGCATAATCTACAGAGAGATATCCATCGTTATAAAAGTGGGACTCCAGACCAAGATGCCTATCGAGCAGGTCTGAATAGCACTCATACTGATGCAGTTACCGACGTACTAAATGTAACCTATTAAATGCCGTCTTCGAAGCTTACCACCCACACATCGCAGCTGAAACCCCCCAACTGTCTAGACAAATTGGCACAATTACGTTCATGATGTTGCAGTCGTCTTAAATAGTATTAGGCACAGATTTATGGCAACGTTCAAAAACTTAGGCCCAGTATGTGCTAAGCAGAAGAAAATAATTCGTATATTGTATGAATAGTATTCAGAAAGTGTAGCCAATGTCCGGATATAAATGTTAAATACAACTTTTATCGAAATATTTTGGAAAATGCATATGTGAATTTTTTAACACCAATGCAGAGGTTGATAAGAGTGTCTGAAATTAAGAATCAATGAGATCCAAAATCGAGTGAGTGGAAAGTCAGCGGTTGTTAGAAACAGTGGTCAGATAAACGGTTGCGAAAATAGCAAACACCAAGTAAGGGGTGACGCGAAGGACGATACCAAAACAAAACACATTCAAAGAATGAATGGTGGTTGTGGTGGTGTTATTTTTATTTATTTACTTTTTTTGAGAGAGAGTGAAAAACATTTGTTTTTGTCAAAGAGATTGAGAGTGAGAGGGAAAATGAACGCAAATATAGGTAAAGTGGATGAAGTAGGAAAATAGTTGTGGTATTAATGAAATGTTTAAATTTTTTGTACAATATAGTGACTTTCTCATTATTTTAAGATTTTTTACATGTGAGCAAAGCGAGGTACATGTCTAGATGAACTCAGCTGGCCAAGAAATGGCCATCGGTATACTAAAAGGTGGGTCTAGGGCAAATATAATTGTTAAGGATATAAACCGTCAGTTACATATAAAATTTAGTTGCCATTGTAAATTTCTATGATACTACTTTCCATAATTATATCATGGGCATAGTATATAGTTTATGGCGTCTTCTGTCAGTATTTCAAGGTGCTACAACATATCGAGTGACAAAATTAATATATGGTCAAATAGATGAAGTCCCCAAAATTTTAAATTTAAGAAAAAAATAAAGGCGGTACATTTGGGGTAATCCTCGTTTATGAATTTGCCGGTAAAATACTTATTTTTTTACTGGCGTTAAATTGAAATACTCTCCATTGGGAACCTTCATCATGGTCGTAATATAGATTCGGCCATGCATTCTGGATACGCATGCTGCCATGATTTATTGCCCTCGATCGAGGGCAATAAATCCTTGCAGAATTTCCGATAACATCATGCAGTAATTATAATAATAAAAAAAAATTGACTTTTTTTGATGGAAAAAATAATCAAAGTTTAATAAAAATTGCCTTAACCGGTTCGTGTATATTCAAAATAAACATCTTTGGATTATCGCCAACACCAATTGGAGGATCGTCATAAACCTGCTCAAGATTAGTATACGTATTGTGGAATGTATCATACAAACAATTTAAAAAAAAAAAAAAAATCTGAAGTCAAACAAACGTTTGCGCCAGAGTAACGTTGGCGCGTTGTTAGCGTTGCGCTGCTGTTCGGCGGTTCGGTTTGCACCGCCAGCTAGCCAAACAGCCAGCCAGCCCAGTGTACGTTGTATATGTTCACACAATTTCCAATTTCAATTCAACTTAGACGTCCGCGGACTCTTTGAGAGACAATCAGTCTTGAAGATGTCGTTAAACGATTAACACCAGCAGACAGGAGGCACAAAAAAAAACAGAAATACAATTTCGAAGAAAATAATAATACACGGAATTGAAAAAAGAATATAAATTAAAAAACAAACCAATAAAAAGTGACAACAACAATAAGTCTATGATTAAAAAACCACACACAGAAAAAGTTACGATAAAATAGCAACAATAAACATAAACAATAAAAAAATAAACTGAGTGAAAAATTGTTTGCTGGGCAATAAAAAGCAAAGAAAAAAAAGAAATAACGTATACAAAACACGGGTCTCCAAAAGTGACGTATTTGAAAAAAAATAAATAAAAAGTTGAAATATATAAAATTTGTTTATATATTACAAAATATAAATAAATAAAAATCATATATGGAAATATATAAATTATTAATATCGGAAATAATATAGAACACACACAGAAATTTAAAAATAATTTTATTGCCAAATTGTTGCAACAAAAATGAAAACCACCTACAACTTATCATCAAATGCAGAGGTGTGTAAAAGATGTGAACAAAATATATATAAATATGTAAATTTCAAAATTTATAATTTTTCGGTAACGATTTCAGCTAATTTCCACACTTTTCAGACACAGAGTGTACATTGACCCATATATGTATATATTAACTAAAAGTTCAAAAAATATATATTTTTTTGATAAACAATTATTTTTTTTAATTTCTTGCCAAAAATATAAACATTATTTATTTTTTTTAATACCTTGCCAAATTGAAATCCAAAAAAAAAAAAAAAATTATCAAATTGATCCCCTTCTTGAAAAAATCAGCCTACCAAAAAAAAAATTCCGTTTTCATTCGGCATCAGCCAGCCTGCTATAAAAATATGCAGACCAAGAAAAAAAGAAGAAGCATTCAAAAAAGGAGAATATAAAACTCATGGCTATCGAGTGGAAAATTCCCACAACTATAAATAATGTAAAAAAACTGCATACGCACCAAACACTTGTTGACTGACCGTCATCGTCGCCGTCGTCTTCTCAATTTGTTTGTTTGGTTTGCTGTGGAATGATCTAACTCCATATGGTGGATATACACACGCACACACATACACAACACAATATATGGAATTTCAATCCAAACATTGCATACCGGCAGGCTGGCAGGCAGTCTGACAGACAGTCGACCAGGCATTCCTTCTCTATTAAACGAAATATTTTGTAAACAAAAAAATTGCCGTGATTTTTCTTTCATTGTTTCGATTTTATTCCCCATATGGACTTAGTCCATTTTATAATCACAAGGATTGAAGAAATGTTTTTATGTAATTTGTTTTGGGCCAACAAATTTTTTTGGCAGATGCAGTAGTTTTTTGTTTCGTTTATATTCGTCTATTAGCACGATCTGTTTGTTTGTTTGTTGGCGGTTTTGCTACAATGAAAACAAAACGACAATTAAATGAAAAATTTTGAAAGCAACAAAAAGTTCAAAATTTTGGCGAAAGAAAAGTGAGAGTGAAAAATGCAATGAAATGCAATTATGAATGAATGGAAGGAAAATGAATCAGAAATAATTGCAATATTTCAAATTTAATTATCATTAAGTGGATATTTTAATAAAAATAATTTATTTTTCATTTGGTCGCATTTATTTAGTTGTAAAAAAATAATTAATTTTAATTAAATTAAAAAATTATTCAGATTAGATGAACCGAACATATAAATTAGACCCTCAAAAAGTGATTGTACATTTTCTAAAATAATGAAAAATTGAGCTGCAATGATAAATTTTGGGAATGACAAATTTTGGAAACGACACATTTTTGAAACAATTTGTTTACATTTTACAACAATTTACAGCCACCTAAATCGGCTAAGATTTTCGAACTACCTAAAATTGAGGGAAAGGAAAAATAAGATATATGGGTCTATATAAAAAATATTTATGAGGTCTTTATGGAATATAAGAATCGCATAAAAATTTATGAATTCTTCAAAAATAAAATAATCCAACAAAAATTAAAAATTCCTCGAAATTTTTGAACCCACCTCGTATATGAATTTGCCGCCAAACATGTTTCTATTACATTCTTACCCGCTTTAAAAACTCTTAGAAGAGAAATTTTGTCAAGATCGCAATAAAATAACTCTATGTATTCTGGATACTCATGTTGCTAAGATTTATTGCCCTAATAGAGATCATGGAATATATGCCAATACCCTTATCTACGCACGTGACATTGCAGAAATTAACAAGTGAAAAAAGTGTTAAGTTCGGCCGTGTCGAACTTTGGATACCCTCCACCATAGGTTTACTGACAGTTGATTGAAAAAAAAATATATAGAGAACACACCAAAAGGTGGACATATACAAAAATTTCTACATTTTTACGATTTATGTAAACCATAATGTACACCAAAAAAACAATTTCAGCAATTTTTAATGGCGATTGTTTTTCCTAAAAACACCAAAAAGAGGACCAATATTAACGATGCATGCTAGGGCGGAACATCCCCAAAATACTGCAATTTAGAGGGCACAGTTATAAGAGTCCTTCAAAGGTTTTATTTCAAGCGATTGGGTGGATGCTGCTTGTTCAACATAAAAATTGTCATTGCAGAAAACAATTTGTATGAGTACGTCCTTGAAGGCTATACCTAAAGCGGGACCAATATTGATTACATCGTGTTGAAATTACCCAACATTTATAGTTATCATTATATGAGGTGATATGTCTAATTGAGGAATGTTGTAGCTCAATTTCGAAACTAACATTTTTGCATCACAATACCTTCTTTAAGCTAAATATTAAAAATATCGAAAATCGGTATGTATCATTATATGGGGGCAAGGTCTTAATGCGGGCCGATATAGTTTATTCTCGAATCTTTTCTAGTTTATTATCTCGATATCCTCCGCAGATAAAATGATTAGAACAAAGTCATAGAACCAAACCCAAAACCCGGAAAAAATCAGATAACTATTTTATAATAAACCAGTAAGGGTATATTGTACATTTGCATCCTAACAATTTCATCTCAATGATCCCGCGGAGAAACTTACACATGCCTTTCTGAAACCTATTTACAGTCGTTTGCATAGAATGGGACAAATGTATGGAAATCAATTTATAGCAAACTTGATACACGCTATTCAGTATGCCGCGCTGTTAACCAATCTGACACCCATTCGAAATATATATGGAAGCTATGCATGCATTTGCTCCAATTTCATCAAAACACATCGTGTCAATCGGACAAATATTAGGAGTTTGGTGCACCATTTAACTAAAATCGGAGGAAAATATATATGTGGGAGGTATATTTAAATCGGAACCGATTTTCACGAAATTTAACACACATCATTCTAAGCTCAATTCAATATGTCATGCCAAATTTCGTCCCAATCGAAAGATATATAGAGGCTTTGATACACCATTTACATAAAATCGGACGAAAACATATGAATGAATCTATATATAAATCGGAACCAATTTTCTCGAAACTTAGCACACATCATTCTAGACTCAATTCAGTACACCATGTCGCGCAAATTGAAAGATATATAGGGGGTTTGGTACACCATTTACATAAAATCGGACGAAAATATATGGGAGCTATTTCTAAATCTGAATCGATTTTCTCGAAATTACTCATCCATCATTCAAGATTTAATTCCGTACACCATTCCAAATTTCGTGCAAATCGAAAGATATATAGGGACTTTGGTGTTCCATTTACATTAAATCGGACGAAAATATATATGGGAGCTATATTTGAATCTGACCCGATTTTCATGAAACTTAGCACACATCATTCTAGACTTAATTTAGTACGCTACGCCAAATTTCGTGGAAATAGAAAAATATATAGGGGCTTTAATACACTATTTACATTAAATCGAACGATAGTATATATGGGAGCTATATCTAAATCTGAATCGACTTTCACGAAATTTAACACACATCATTCTAGACTTAATTCAGTACGCTACGCCAAATTTCTTGGAAATTGGAAGATATATAGGGACCTAAGGGAACCCCCGCATTCTCGATTTTATTTTTTCAAGATTTTCAATGGGCTGGTAAATCAATACCAATGCTTGTATAAGTTTGTAACTTTGCACATATATAGCTAGCTATATACTCCCAGAGAAACGTTGCAAAATTTGGAACCGATTGGATTATTAGTTTTGGAGTTATCGTGCCCGCCATTCGCAAAAAAAAGTTTAGAGAAAAACGCGTTTAAAGTTTGAGAAGCCCTTCAGCCGTCACTTGATGCGGACACAATAAATTGGATATATCTTCAAGAGTTCTTGAGATTTTCAGTTGAAATTTTATAGAGACATTCTTTAATCAGTGTAGGTTCTAATTATATCAACAAAAATTTTGACCCCGAGAATGGGGGGAGGGGGGGTCCCATTAAGTGAAGCATTTACATTAAATCGGACGAAAGTATATATGGGAGCTATATCTAAATCTCAACCGATTTTTCATTTCAAAAGGGTTCGTTCTTGGGCCAAATCAATGAGCCAAGCCAAATTTCATACAATTCGGAAACTAAACGCGACCTGTACTTTGTTTACAATTTACCATTAACAGACGGACGGACGGACATGCATATATAAACTCAGAAAGTGATTCTATGCATATTCTTAAAAGGAACCATGTGTATATCTCGTTTCCTTTTGCCTGTTACAAAACTATGCACAAAGACATAATAACCTGTACCACAGTGTGATGAAGGGTATAAAAAGGGTTTATATTGGGACTACCCCTAAAAGGGGGCGAATATTAATATTTTGGGAGGGAGATTTGTTACAACTAAAAAAGACGTTTGAAAACGCGCTCAAGAATCCCAACATACCGAAAATTGGGTGGACCCTTATATGAGGGCTTCCCGAAAAATGGACCAATATTTATAATTTTTAGTGGAGAAATTTGGTACCCAATAAGAACCCAATGTACAAATTTCAGCGAGTTCGGTTGAAAATCACTCTCAAGAACTCCAAAATTCAATGTTATTTCGTAGGCTATTTGTGGTATTTCAGAAAATTTAAAGTCGATGTCTATCCATTTATTTGCCTGACAGGATGTCTGAGAGCAACAGGTTAATCCTAATCATTTTAATATTATTTTCAAACGTATATGAAATTCGAAGAAGGAAACTATGAATCCACTCCTTCTAGTAGTCTCTCCATAAAATTGTCAAACATTTTAAAGAAAATGAAAAATGCAATAGCATCCAAACGGAGTATTCGATTTGATAAAAATTTCGTACATCGTAATATTTGTACCTAAATGATATCGACTTTAATGATAGAACATATCGATCCACTACTCTTAGTACACCATTCAATGCAATAAATTGTACAAAGCTTCTATTGGTGAAACATAGTTCAAGATTTATAGAATTTTTATTTACGGACATTCGAAATCGTGTTGTGGATTTTTTAAATATTGTCATTTTGAAGGTTCTCGCGTTCGTCATATTCGGTGCCTATTTGTTATAGAAAATAAAAATTTTCGATCGGATCGAAATACTAAATATAGTTCCTCCACATGGACCTATATTAATTTTTTTAATACTCGAAATGCCAAATTGAAATTTTTATGGGACGTTTTGGATATGTAGATTCAGAATCTTATTCTAGTGAAATTCGCTGAGTTCTGTTTTATTCAAAGCCATTTCAATAGGCTTAATTTCCATAATAGATCAAGTAAAATTAAAGTTGTAATTGACATACCTAAATCCGAATTTATATTGACAATATTCAAGGTTCTAGTTACTTAGAACCAGATATACAACAAAAAATTGCGACAAATTATTAATTAAGTGACATACCTAAACCCGAATTTATATTGGCAATATTCAAGGAGAATATTTTCTAATTACTTAGAACCAGATATACAAAAAAAAATTGCCACAAATTATACTTATAACACTAACCACATACTAATGTATAACAAAAACAGAAATAAACTGGTTTAAGGGCAATGGCCAAAAAACACACACACAAACCAATTTATTTTGAAAATACAAATTTTAAAAATAATATTAATTTTGTTACCAATTTTATGTTAGCAAAATAATTCATTCACTTTGTTTCAGAGAAAAAATATTTGTTTTCTTCATTGCTAATTACCTCATCACAATTTTAATTAACAATAATTGGAAATTTGAAACCAACAAAATGGGAAATAAATATTGTAGAGTGCATTCTATTGTAATATTTTTATTACCACGGACATATGTTTGTATGTACATATTTAGCAACAAATACAGTTGTCAAGGGAATTAATTGTTTACAGTTGTTGAACTAATCGGAATGGAAACTTGAACTTGACACTGTGTGAATTCCTATTACACGAAAAAAAGTTGGTGTACTTGAAAATAAAATTTTGCGTTTACATGCTTACAACGTATTCAAATGGCTAAGTGTTGTAAAAAATGCTTAACATATTTTTTGTAAATGTTTATTTGATATTGTTTTCAATAAAAGTGGTATTTACTTTTCTAGTGTTAATGTGTGTTTGTGTTAATGTAAATAAATGATTGAAATTGTGTTACTCTAGTGCCACTTAGCATGTCTCCTAATGTTATGATTATCAAGATATAACTCTTGAGACAGTTACTGAAAAAAAAAAACAATTGCCTTATTAAGATATTTTGAAGAACATTGATTTAGGACAAAGTTAATTTAAGTTGAATCTCATGTATATATCTCATTCGTAATTTTTATGTCACAGCAATAAATATCAGATAAAAAATAGTTTTGATTGAAATGAAGAAACAATAAAGAATAATAATTTACATCTACTTATTGTAGTTTAGAGAGAGTCACATTGGAAATGAATACTAAATACCAAATGGCTATTATTTTGTTATATGCGCAAGTCCCCATGTTGGGCGCCTCATCATAAAAAACCAATAGGGTAATATTTAAAAGCAACTAATCATATACCATGAAATTTATAATAAAATTAAATATTGCCTTACGTTGGACGCCAATTTGCCACTAATTTTGCATATCTGACACATAGATGGCGCTAAACAATTTTAACGAGTCGATTGTTCGGAGTCATATTGCAAAACAAAAAAGTATTTTATGATATTCTGAAGTCCCCACGTTGGACGTCCCCAGATGCACTGCTTTCTTTATAATATAGGTATATATTGAGGTCAACTAATCGCATATATAAAAGTTTACGTTGGGCGCCATTTGTATATGTTCTGTCAACTAGTAATAAAAGGTGTAAAATCCTATGAAATGGGTACAAAATAGGGTACACATATTCTAAAAAAATCTTTAAGACCCTTAACAACATCTAAAACCATATAATTGAATATTGCATTTGTTGAAATAGAAATATAACTTTAGGTCCCCGATGACAATTTTTATCTATAAAAAAATCTTTATGTTCTGGACTCTGTTGATATACATTTATCCTGACATATTTATATTATCTATTGCAGATATTTTCCAGATCCAGCCAGAGTCCCTCTTTGGGTGCTAGCATTATGTCAGTCAATATCTTCGCAATTCCCTTCATATGAAATTCATAACTTTTCAAAATGTTGACCGTTTGTGGAGCAGGTACCCAAAGAGTGGACCGATAGATCTCTTCTTCGTATTTGATCCCTAGCCTAACATAAAGATCCAATATGTGAACGCGTCACTTGTTGGATGTCATATTGCAAAAACAAATAACTTAATGTTTATTTTGTTATATTTGGGAGTCCCCATATTGGGCGCCATTTTAAAAAATGCATATAATCAGTACTTTATTTAAAATTGAAGTAGTTTTTGAGGATAGCTAATCAAATTTATTCCGAAATAAAAATATATTCTTATGTTGGGCGCCATTTGCATACCACCACTTAACATATTAAATTGAAAGCCCGCGCTACAAACACAAAAAAAAAACAAATGGTTAATGATAATTTTGTTATATTTTGAAGTTTCCATGTTGGGCGCCACTTCGAAAGATGAATATAATCGCTAAATTCTTTATCATTCGGACCATGAGGACTACTTTATTTCTATACACAAAAGTTGCAGGTTCATGGTTATATTTAATAAAAATATGCCCCTGAGATTATTTAAAAAATGATCAGGTAATTGATGATGAACTTTTGTGATAGAAACAATATTGACATCTACGAGAAACATTTTTTGAATGCCCGAGGTTCGGCCGCTGCAAAATAAAAAAAATGGATATATGATACTTTTATTATACACTTTGGACCATGAGGACTACTATATTCCTATATACAAATGATTCAGGTTCATGGTTATATTTAAAAAAAAAATTATATGTCCCTGAAATTGTATAAAAAATGATCATCAATTACCTGATGATGGACTTTTTTGAAAGAAAAAGATAAACACATCCATGAGAACATTCCAGTAGAAAATAATCCTGTTTGTCTATTTTTTATGAATAAAAATTCTCAGGATCTGAGTCCCATGTTGGGCGCCACTTCAAAAGATGAATACAAGCAGAGATATTGAGATATTTTTTGAGTTTAGGTAATCACAGATTTTGAAATTTACAGTGACATAAAACATTTCGTTACGTTGGACGCCAACGATGGCGCAAATCGTTTTAAATTGTCCTAGTTTATTCCTATATTTATAAACTCAGATGCATAGTTTTCTTTTCTTTTTATAGAACGTCTTTTGTTGATAGAAAAATATTCTCAGGTTTCCGAGGAGAAACAAATGTCTTAATTATTATTTTGTTATATTTAAAAGTCCCTATGTTGGGCGCCACTTCAAAAGATGAATATAATAACTACTTTTTTTATAATTGAGGTACTGTTTGAAGTCAGTTTTCCAAATTTATACTGAAATAAAATATTTCCTTAAGTTGGGCGCCATTTGCATATCGTCACATAGAATTCTTAGTTAATTTTCTTAACATAATAGGTACCTGTGTACGTTGATAATGACCTTTGTTGACAGAAACCGATTATTTGATCGCAGAGGATTATTTTTTAAAGATAATTAGCCCTTAATTTTATTTTTCTACGAGGGCAGTTCGGAAAGTTTTTAGCCGCCGTATAAACAGAAAAAAAGTTAAGTGTTCAAAAAAGACGCCACGACAATGGAACAATTAGAAATGCGTGCTTTCATTGTAAATAAACTGCGGATGCGACTGATTTCGAATGATTTTTGAGATCAAATCCTTATTTATTGTGGGCGCCATAAAAAAAACGCATGTAAATGTTTTTAATATATTTCAAATTCTCTGAAATGGATTTGCCCTAATAACACTTGAGGTCTAAAACAGATTCTGTTCTATGAAAAATAAAATTAAGGGTTAATTTTCTTTAAAAAAATCTTCGTCTTTTTTGAATGCCTGTTCTTGTTTATACCACGCTTTTTGTAAACATTCCGAACTGTTCTCGTATAAAAACTCCTCTGATTTTGAATGATTTTTGAGATCAAATCCTTATTTATTGTGGGCGCCATAAAAAAACGCATGTACATTTTTTTAATATATTCCAAATTATCTGAAATGGATTTGCCCTAAAAAAAAACGATTCTCTTCTATGAAGGCAAATTTTGATCCTATCAATTCCAAAGTAGATAAAGAATATTTCGACAGAGGAAATTCAACTCAGTTTTTTTCGACAATTCCTTGCTAATACCTCAAATTATTAGTCGTTCCACATTCCAGGGAATAGATTTTTTCGATATTTTTTAATCCAAATATTTCATTAGAAGTGGCAGAATTTTGATGTTTCGGTATTATAGGGGGGTGTGAAAGACAAAAAATCACAGAAAAAAATGTTTTGTAAAAACAAAATACATATAACCAAAACCGAATCAAATTGTTTACACAATGTAGCAGTATTTTAATAGAGTTGAATTAATAACAACTGAAATTCTAATATTTATTAAATTCTTTAAAATCTAAGAAAACATTTCACATATTTTTTTTGTCTTTAAAACAAAAACTGTCAATAACCTCTCTATTGTGATTCTAATCTAATTGTGATAACTTGTGCTTCTTTTATTATTCTTTTATACGGCGATTAAGTAAGAACAGAAATATAATCTTGCCAACAACAAGAAACAGAACAACAACTACAAGAGAAAAATTGAACAAATAATAAAAGTAATGTAATGATAAACAAAAAATAACAACAAAAAAATTAAATAAATAACCACAACCTATCCCAGACGGGTAAAAATGTCTGTCCCACCAACTATTCGTCTAAGCAACAGCAACAATTTCATTAGACATTATTAATTGTGTAAACTGCAATTAACGACAGAATGCCAGACCATAGATAAAGTTTAGTTGGTGGTGGTGGTGCTGTTGAAACTAAAAACTACAATTCACCTCAAGGAACCCTTTCTAATATGAACAGTTTACATGTTTAGTTGAAATGCAAAGTGAGGTAAATAATAAAAACATATAAATAAATTAAATAATTTATGTATGCTTTTTGCATGATTTGTTTAGTTAAATCGCCAAATGTCGCAAGCAAAAAACGTTTACATATATAAACCAGTGAGCGGAGCAGTATAGTCGGACGGAGCCGACCATATGATACCCTACACAACTTCCACGAAAATCTAACTTTATGTGGTTATATATTCTGAGATGTAAACAAATATTTATAATATTCATATATAGTTATTTTCGAATATAGATTATTTTTACGCTGTACTTGTCTATATTTTTTGAGAAGAAAAGTTTGATTTTTTTATGGATTTGAGTGAAGCATGCGTAATTTCCAAATTGATTAATGGAAATAGCTATTTTGTCAAAACCATAATATGTTCGTTTCTGTATGTTGGGCTTTCAGTCACTGTTTCTGACAGGCCATCTCTCCCTATAGATCGACTCGAAAAAAAGCACAAACAAATTAAGTTTTCGGTTCACTTCATCCCAAAATTATTATCTAATCATCACCGAAAATTATAGGCGTTGTCCTTGAGCATAACTGGGATCTCATGGAAAATTTCAAAAATTTCCGCCCTCTAGTGTGGTAATGGGTTACTAAATAATATTTCAGTACGTAAGCACCTGTAAATATTTAAATGTAACTCCTACATACGACCATATAATTGGTATCAATTTAAAGGTCAACCATTCCTCTTGAACATACTATCAACTTCTCGGGTCTAGGTCCTTCATGGGCAAATACATACGCCATAGAATACAAATTTTGTAATTTTTCACACAAAAGTCAGGGTCCATTTGGCACGCTAAATATTGCCCACTCCTTATCAAAACAGGTCAAAACAGTCTAGGTCCTTCATGGGCAAATATATACGCCATAGAATACAAATTTTGTAATTTTTCACACAAAAGTCAGGGTCCATTTGGCACGCTAAATATTGCCCACTCCTTATCAAAACAGGCTTAGGGGTCTTCATTGGCCAGAACTCATCCTACATGCAAAATTTCGTGAAGATCGGTTCATATCTGTGGCCTGTATCGTGTTCACAAATTATAATGGACAGACGAACGGACGGACACACATGTCTAGATCGGCTCAGCTAGTCGAGATATGACGATTGGTTTACTTAAAGGTGGGTTTACGACCAATATTTCGCGGCGTTACAAACTCTTTGGGCTGCACAAAGCTATAATACCTTGACAACATATTTGTATAGGGTATAAAAATGTCAACAGATTTTATTTCATTTTGTATTTTTTGTTGTTTTCGTTTTTTTTTTCAATTTCCTATACCACCACATGCATAGATAACAGAAGGAAATAGCAGCGCCATAAATACGTTCGTGGTTAATTTGGCAAAGCAGAAGTAAAAAACAACAACAATAGAACTAGGAATGATGTTTTGATTCTTAACTTGGTTCAATTCCAAAATTTTGTTGGTAATATTCCAATCATTTGTTTTGTTTTTCTTGTTGTGTTTTGTTTTATTTTATTTACAGCCATCATTATAAATGGGGTTTAAATCATACGCGTTGGGAGTGATTGATATCGTCAATATGTAGGTCATTAGCATCTAGTGGACACATGGGGTCGGTCACAGGCTTGTATGTATAAAAATTCTATAGTAATGTTTTGGCTTACTATATGTGAAAACAAGGACATAAAATTACATAAAATTAATCTGTTTGAATTCGGTTATAATACGATACGGACGTGGGTTGCGCAAAGTTCGCCTGCTGTATAATTGTTAATAATGTTATGATGTGCAGGTGGAGTGAGGAGTGGATCGATTAGTCCAATCTTTCAACATTATAACCATTCAACATGTTTAAAATATTAGGTTGTGTAAATCAAATCCAAAATCCAAATTGTCTGAAACGGAGTTGGCACAAAGGAACATGGAGTCAAAACCAGGGTGCGAAGAATGATTAAAATACGCTCTTTCTCACGAATGCTCACGAGCGAGAATTCGAATGTTTTCAATTTATCGCGAATGATAAAGTTACAATGAATGAACAATCATTTGCAATCTCTCGCGAATGTTCGCATTGTACAAAAAATTCACGAACGATAAAATTTCGCTGCAAGCGTCGTCGATTCATTTTTTCGTGAGCATTTGTTGCTGAAGAAAATTCTTTTGAAAAACTCAAAAACGAAATGTTCGCGAATGCTCGCGAGCACTGTTAAAAACAATACAAACAAAAGTAGGAGTGGACCAATGGATTCCATCTTTGGACTTAATCTAGACTTCGTAAAGATAATGGGTTGTGCAAAATTTGGTTCGAACCGGACATTCCATTCGCCTGATATTGGATTTATAAATATTTGAAAAGTTGACACTTTGTGGGGAAGTGCCAGAAGGAGTGGACCAAGTGGTTCCATCTTCAAACTTGATCTAGACTTGGTAAAAATAATATCACGAACAAAATTTGGTTAAAATCGAATAGTCCGTTCTCATGATATTGAATTTACAAATATTGAAAATTTTGACCATTTGTTGGGAAGGTACCCGAAGGAGTACCTTCCCTACAAATGGATTGGATTGGTAAAGATAATAGGTTGTGCAAGGTTTGGTTCATATCGGACATTCCATTCGCCTGTTATTGCATTTATAAATATTGAAAATGTTGACCATTTGTGGGGAAGGTATCAGAAGGAGTGGACCAATGGGTAATATCTTCAAACTTGATCTATTCTTGGTAAATATAATCGGTTTGGTTCAAATCAGATATTTCATTTGCCTGTAAATCCAATATACTAATATTGACCATTTTTGGGGAAGGTATCAGAAGGAGTGGACCAATGGGACCCATCTTCAACGTGATCTGGGCTTGGTAAAGATAATGGACTGTGCAAAGTTTGGTTCGAACTGGACATTCCATTCGCCTGATATTGGATTTATAAGTATTGAAAATGTTGACTCTTTGTGGGGAAGGTATCAGAAGGAGTGCAACGATGGGTAATATCTTCAAACTTGATCTAAGCTTGGTAAAGATAATAGTTTGTGTAAAGTTTGGTTCGAATCGGACAATCCATTCGCCTGATATTGGATTTATAAATATTTGAAATGTTAACCCTTTGTGGGGAGGTGCCAAAAGGAGTGGACCAATAGGTCCCACCTTCCTACTTGATCTAGGCTTGGTTGAGGTAATAGGATGTACAAAGTTTTGTTCAAATTCCGATATTCCGTTTGCAAGATATTAATTTTTTGCACAATTTTTGGCCATTCTGTGTGGGTCAGACGGACAATCGACGGAGGGACATTTGTAAATCAACTCCAAATTTTCTGAAATTTAAATTCTGTGGCGTATAATTTAATTCAAGAAGGACATTGATCGGACACATTGACATTATATCCAAGAGCAGTGGTTCACCTTTAACTTGGTACCAATTAAACTGATGTATGTACTCGGATATTGGAGTTTACCTAAATATTTATTGGAGTCTACAGATTCTGACATTGTATAGTCAGAATTCCTAAACTAACTAGCGCTGATTGTTATGAAATTTTACACGAAGTTCCGGTTTTTTTAAGGACGGCTCTTTGTATCAGATGATAGGAAAGCCAGGAGAAGAAATTGACCCACCATTAACGTTTCGCCGTTGGTTAAGCGGCTCATCAGGGATATTGAGCTATGTGGCTTTACAAAGGTCGTATGTTGATAACATGTATTTATTCCGCCCTGATGCGAAACTTGCATATACGAATTAAATTCAAATTTGTCAAAGTTCGACATTTGTCTTCACTCTAAGAACAGTCCTTTTCAAAGCAGATTTTTGTTGTAGCGATGGATAATTAATCCACACACCTACAATTGCTTTCACGAAGTTCTGATTATAATCAAGAACGACGCTTGTAATTTTCGGTGGTTATCGAATGAAATTTTTAGGGGGTGAAATTGACCGAACACTTTTTTGTCTGGAAGCTGTTGACCTCTATTCGGTCAAGAGGTTGCAAATATCGCGAAATATTGTCCAAGCTTGAAATATAGATCCCCAGAAACTTTGAGTTCAGTGGAGATTGTGTAGAGTATCATATGATTGGTCCCGTTCGACTATACGGCTCCGCTCACTGGGATTATATAATAGATCTGCTTAATGGTGGTAAGCCATTAAATATTTTATGGGATCTCTGAAGAATATTTCGCTGTTCTGCAAACAAAATAATTATATTAAAATTTTGTAATTTTTTTTTTTTTGTCTTGACGAAAAAAGCTCAGAAGATGTCCGAATCCGACCACAATCGCCTAGACCTGCTACAAAACGTCGTAACCGATCGATGGAAGCTGTAGAACAAGACAAGTTCGTTCGAACATGGATCTTTTTGATCACAGTGCGTTATCTATGCCGTGAATCGTATATTTCTCTTAAGTTTTTTGCGCTTCTATGCCACAAAAAATTTATATGTACACATAATAAACACTGATCCTATTCCGATGGACGTGAGTGTTATACACATATTTCGCAAAGATTTAACTATAGCGGAAAATTTATGGACTTTTAAAACAAAACAAAAAATTAAAATAAAAAAACTGAATGAGACAATTTTGGAATTCTTAAAAATCAAAACAAAAACATATGTACATATACAAAATATATATACAAAAATATGTTTATATATATTAATATACATATGTACTTCAGTGACCTAGATGTGTGTGAATATCATTTTGAAAATGTAAAGGTTTATTTATTATTTTTTGTTTTGTTCTGCTTTCTTTTTGGTTTCCGAATTGTTGTTCCTTTCAGTTGTGAATTGAAATTCCTCATTATAGTTGGTGGGTGAAAGTGTTTACAGAACAAAAAACGACATTTTCTTTGTTTTTTTTTTCACTTTTAATTTTGACATAGTCAATGTCAGTGTCAGGCATTGCGTATTATTTCTATTTGCGTTAGCATTGAAACTCTTTTTGATGTCAAATACGTTTAGTTATTTTGTTATATTTTTGAAATTGTCTATTTTTTTATAAACAATGAATTTTTCAAACAAAAAACCAACAATTTTAAAATTTAATATTGCGGAAAAAATAATTGAGAAATGGCATATGAGGAAGTAATATTAAAAAAAACCACGCCCATTATAAGGTGGTTAAAAAATATTTTTAAAAATCCACGTCTATTTTAAAATAAAGACTTTACAAATATTAAAAAAAAATCCACACCTATTAAAAATATTTAAAAAATGACCTCTGGAAATATTTTAAAAAATCCAACCTTATTATAAGGCCTTTAAAATACTATACAAATATTTTTTTATAAGGCTATTAAAAAGTCTTACATTTTTCCACACATCTGAATATATAAAACCAGTGAGCGGAGCAGTATAGTCGGACGGGGCCGACCATATGATACCCTACACAACTTTCATGAACATCTAAATTTCTGTGGTACCACATTCGGAGCTTAGGCAATATTTCGCGATGTTTGCACCCTCATGACCCACCGGAGGTTCACAAATATTACTAATATTCAGTACAGTCCTTCTAATTACTTGTCCAGATTCCCTTCAACGTGGGTTGTTTTGTTATGTTCGGGTTTCAATTGTGGCCTGTAGATCGACTCGAAAAAAAAGACAAACAAATACGTTTTCGGTCCACTTTATCCCAACATTATTATCTGATCATCACCGAAAATTATAGGCGTTGTCCTTGACCATACCTGGATAATAGTGAAAGCGATGAGCGCTATATTTCCATATTTCCGCCCTCTAGTGTGAAAATGGGTTACTAAATAATATCTGAGTACGTAAGCACCTGTAAACATTTAAATGTAACTCCCACAACCGAGTACATACGACAATAAAATTGGTATCAGTTTAAAGGTCAACCACTCCTCTTGAATATACTATCAACTTCTCGTGTTTATGTCCTTCAGGGGTAAATCTATACGCTATAGGATACAAATTTTGTCATTTTTCACACAAAAGTCAGGGTCCATTTGACCCGCTAAATATTGACCGATCTTTATCAAAACAGACATGGTTATTCTTTGGCCCGATCCCCTCCTCCATGCAAAAAATTCCTGTGCTTGGACCATTATTGCGGCCTCTGGAGAGACCAGAAAAACCGATAAAAATTAAGTTTTTGGTCCATTTCATCCCCTAAATATTAACCGATCTCTTTCAAAAACAATAGGGGTCTTCATTGACCACAACCCATCCTACATGCAAAATTTCGTGAAGATTGGTCCATAACTGTGGCCTGTATCGTGTTTACAAATTATAATGGACAGACGGACGGACACACATTTCTAGATCGACTCAGCTAGTTGAGATATGACGATCGGTATACTTAAAGGTGGGTCTAGGACCAATATTTCGCGGCGTTACAAACTTTTGGGGCTGCACAAAGCTATAATACCCTGACAACATAGTTGTGTAGGGTATAATTACAAATAAAATACAACAACCAATGCACGGATATTTTTTTTCAAAATCGAATTTAGCATATTAATTGAGACCATAATAGTTTTATAGCCAATACGTAAAATAAACCAAACAATCATTAAACTTTTTATTGCCTTTTTGTCAAAGAAATAATTTAATTTATTGAACAAAAATTTATAGTATTTAATAGAAGATCAAAATGTTTGTTCATCTAACATTATATTACTGCGCAGATTTTTTTTTTAATTTTTTATAAAATGTGTAGGTCATTATACAATACACACTTTCATTATAAGGGAAATTTGGAAAATGCCATTAAATCTTTTTCACTATATCTATATATATATATATTTTTTTTTTTGTAATATAGAGAAAATCTTGATATTATCAGAACACTTGTTTGTTGGCATCATCTTTCATCATCACCAAATACCTCCACACAATGGTCTAACATCATCATCATAATTATCATCATCTTCATTATCATTATTTTCATTTGACATTTGGAAATACGTCTTCGTGTGAACGCAAAAAACAAACAAAATAAAATAAAAGAAAATTCATTCATTTTTCTTGGCATACGTTCGGGTTATTTATTTCATTTACGCAACTATATGTGATGGAATTTCAAATACTTATAGAAAGAGATTTATAACATTCCCCACCCCCCAAACAAAACAATAAAATTTGTTTCTTTTATAATTTTTAAACATTCTAATTTGTTTATGTTTAAAAAATACAAAAAGACAAGAACAAGAATTTTTGGCGAATTGAGAAATTACTTTCCATTAATGTCAAATGAAACCATTTACCATTTTTTTTTTTGGAATACACTCAGTGGAAAATGTTTGTGTTCAATTCTGAAATAAGGTTATAAAAATTCATTATTTTTTTCAAACCTTAAAATATGAGCGGATTTCTAGCCTGGGCAAAATTTCGTGATATTTGCACCCTCTTGCCCGATTAGAGGTCAACATCACATCTTCCTTACACTGAGATATTTTCCGAATATTACTAATATTTAGTACAGCCCTACTAATTTCCTGTCTAGATTCGCTTCACCGTGAGTTGTGTTGTGATGTTCGGCTTAGAATTGTGGCCTATAACAATGTAATTGGTATCAATTTAAAAGTCAACCACTCTTCTTGGATATACTATCAACTTCTTGGGTCTATGTCCTTCAGGGATAAATATATCCGCCATAGAATACAAATTTTGTAATTTTTCACACAAAAGTCAGGGTCCATTTGACCCGCTAAATATTAACCAATCTTTATCAAAACAGGCATGCTTTTTCTTTAGCCCGATCCGGCTCTCAATGTAAAATTTCGCGATGTTCGGACCATAATTGTGGCATCTGGAGCAACCAGAAAAAAAGACAAAAATTAAGTATTTAGTCCATTTCATCCCCTAAATATTAAACCATCTGTACCAAAAACAATAGGTGTTTTCATTGGCCAGAACCCATCCTACATGCAACATTTCGTCTGTCCAAATTATAATGGACAGACGGACGGACACACATGTCTAGATCGACTCAGCCAAAGGTGGGTCAACTCTTGGGGATGCACAATTTATATGTCTAACAAAATATTTTTAAGTCTCTAAAAAATATTTTGGAAACAGTCACTCCTAATACAGTCTCTGAAAAATATTTTTAAAAAATGCACACCCTGAAATATGTTTAAAAATTCCACACCTATTTATACTGCTTAAATTTGTTTTTAAGAAATCCACACCTAAACAAATACTCCAACAAATATTTAAAAAAAAATCAACTTTATTTAAAGACTCTAACTTAAAAAATATTTTAGAAAAAATCAAAGCATATTTAAAAACCCTAAAAAATATTATTATTATTATTATCGTATCCTTCTTCCTCAAAATTTGATATCTTTTTTATCCACGCTTACCGAACCTTAATAAAAAATCTACACTCACTGGACCTCTAAAAAATGTTTCCTATAAATACATTAAAAAAAATAATAATAATAAGTTTATACCCCAGATATTATACAGAAATCCCTTCACAAGTTCCGAGGGGTGTACCTAGTTCATCTTGTCTCTCCTTAAGCAATAAACGCTTACTGGACCTTAATAAAAATGGTCGCTGACCGGATTTAAAAAAAAAAAAATCCACACGTACTTTACCTCTAAATATATAGCATAAAAATTTAGTCTCAGTTGGTACTGCCGACAGATTTGTACCATCAGACTAGGAAATATTTGTTTTTTTTTATTTATTTCTCTTTCGAGATGACCTACATGATCGGAGTTGCAATGAAAAGGAAAGCCAGAGAGATACAACATTCCCATATTTGGTTTGTCATGATTTACGAAATCACGACCGAGTGTTGAGGTTTGATTTAAGCGTAGTTACCAGGAGAAATTGCCCTTTAAACCCCATCTTCGGATTCAATGTAGGCTTGTTAAATATATTACGATGTGCAATCTAGCGATCAAATCAGATACTTTTACAAGTTTTCTATTTTATTTTTTGTTTGTGCGGCAAGAGGTCTTCTCAAACTTCCCTGTAGGAAATGTCTATAGAAAACCACTACTGACTTACTATTGACATTGTCACCAATACAATTGACCGACTATACCCAACGCAATGGATTTTTCTATTGACATTTAATATGTGCTTGTCATTGGAAATGAACTAGTGACATGGTCAGTAGTAAGTCAGTAGTTTGTAGATATAGACACAGTGTCACATATGTAGACACGGTCAGTAGTAAGTCAATAGTTTGTAGATATAAACAAAAGGTCACATATGTTACCTTTAATTTTTTTATAATTTCTTTTGCTCAAAATTTTTTCTTCACCAATTAATTAAATTAATTATCCAATTGCTTTTAATTTTAATAACTTTAACAAAATTTCTGTCTATTGACAGCAACATATTTCAGTTGGCTGTTAACATAACAAATGCTTCTTCTTATTACATGATATGTAGACAAGTTGTTGAAAATATGGAGACATGTCGCCACAATAGTAGACAAAGGCGATACAACACCCCACATTTCCTTCAGGTTTTAAACACATTTTTCTCCAAACAACGTTTTTGCGAATGGCGGGCACGATAACTGAAAAACTCGTTTTCAAACTTTTGGGACGATTCTCTGTGATTGTATAACTATCGTATGAACAAGGATAAATTTAATCGGTCAAGATCTTCCTTATTTTTTAACATAGTTTCTGGTAAAAATTGGCGATTTTCCAAAAATATTTTTTCAAAGGTCCGCGATTTTGTTGATTTTTTGGCGAAGTCAATAATCCTAGTTCATACGAGAGCCAGAATTTTCGGAAATCGATGTTCCAGTGAGGAGTTATCATGCCCGCCATCAAAATTAAAGACTTTGCTGTAATCCCATAAAACAACAACAAAACAATAAAAAACATAGTCAAAAAAACATAGTCAAATAGTCAAAAATTTTGTTGGTATAATTCGAATTTACAGTAATTAAAGAATGTCCCTACAAAATTTTAAATGAAAATCTCAAGAACTCTTGAAGATATAGTCGATTTATTGTGTCAGCATCAAGTGACTTTAAACGCGTTTTTCTCTAAACATGTTCTTGCGAATGGCGGGCACGATAACTCAAAAACTAATAACCCAATCGATTTCAAATTTTTACACGTTTCTCTGTGAGTGTATAGCTATCGTATGAAGTAGGATAAAGCCAATCGGTGAAGATCTTCCTTATTTTTTAACTTGGGTTTTGGTAAAAAAATCGGTGATTTTCCAAAAATTTTGTTAATTTTAGAGCGAAGTCAATAATCCTAGTTCATAGGACTTTTCTTTGATCACAAAAAACAACAAAAATATGGTTTGTAAATTATTTTTCATCCTTTTTAAATCTTCAAATATATATGTGCAAAGTTACAAACCTTAACAAGCATTGATATTGATTTACCAGCCCATTGAAATCCCTTAAATAATGATATGCATTCAAATAAATTCCGTAAAAATGCCAGGTATATGAATCTGAAAGTCCTTTAAAAATCCCTCAAAAGGTCCACGATTATGCTGCTATAGTCGTTGGCAGTTTTTTGTAAAAAAATCAATGTTCTGATATTTCTTTAAAGGTTTTTGAAATTAATTGTTTAAAAAATACACACTTACAGCTCTAATAGTCATTGCAAAAAATATTACAAAAACAAGTTTCAAATACTAAATTCTCCCACTTGTAAACTGGAGAATTTCCACCAATAAAAATATACTAATGTATATCAACATTATTTTGTATAATTTTAAAGGGTCTTACTTTATTCTGTACACACCCATTTTTTGCAGTAGAATAAAAATATATACCCCCACATGACCTTAAAAAAATAAAATAGAAATAGAAATTCTAAGTTTTTACACGAGGGACATAAGTGTTCCAGATTTTCTTTTTCATATAATTTGAATTTTAAATCACATTACCAATGTAATTAAATAGTGGAGGGGAAATATAAATGAAAAATATTCCGGTATTTATTAATAAGCGGTTCTAATGCACATTTCCATATTTAATCGCTCTCACGACTTAGTCATAAATAAAGTTTTTGTTTTCTTGTTGTTATTTGTTTATTAAGTTTGTGGTGGCATTTATACAATAGAAATTCAATAGATATTTTATTTTCATTATCACATTAGAGAGAACTTAAAGCAATTTGTTGTTTTTTCCAGCATTTTTTTCAGTTAGAAAAAAATAAAATTGGTTTTGTAAAATTACACTAGACTGCAGTTATTAAAAAAATATGAGCAGAAAAAATACCCTCCAAGAGCTTCGGAGAGCTTTTTCTACGAATTTCGAAGCCATTTTTTTAATCCATTTTTTTTTTTAAACCCAAACATTTTATAATGGGACAAATATAATAAACATTCTACATAATTTTTATTTATTTTTTTAATTTCAAAATTTGATATTTAAAAAAATGTCAGATACGAGTTTTCAACATCGCCATCCCTAATACAATAACAAAATTTAAACGTGTGAACAGAACGTAAAATTATTCGCAATTCTTGCATCATACGACCGACGACACTGGCAGTGATTTTCATTTCCAACCCCTCGTACATTCCTCCTCTTCGTTCTTTACAATGAAAGATAAGTTACTCAAACGGCCCTTAATTGATTAACAATACAAATGCAAAATAAAACCAAGCTGACAACAAAAACGACAAAAGACAGAACAACTTGTTGTAATTTTAAGTTGAAAGCACTTGTCTACAAAAGTCTTTCTTTTTATTTTTTGCAAAAAAAAATGTAGTGGGAAAGTCTGATGCAAAAAATGTACGCATAAAAAGTCAATATTAATAAAAATTGGAACACACTAAGAAGAATGAATTGAAATATGCATTCGCATTGTTATTGGGTGCTTGTGTATATGAGTGTAGCGCTATTATTGAAAGTGGAACCTGACGTGATGGAAAATTTCCAAATAAATTGTTTTATTACATGAAGTCCTATTTTTGTCGCTATTTCTCAAACCTTGGCTGGATGATGAGTTCAAGAATGAAGTGTAGTATATTTAGTATGAAATAATTACTTCAGACGTGAATTTTATACAAGTGGTTGGGTGGGTTCATGGTAAATAGTGCAAGGTATGATATGACGAAGTTTATAATTTATATATTCCTGTCCTCCATACATATTTTTAAACCACTTGCAGAATCTGACATACTAAAACACTGTGAAAAAAGTTGCATTGCATAATCGAACTCAATTCAGTTTCCAGATTTTTGACTTTTCCATTTTTTTTTCAATTACTTGAAATATCAATTATCCTGAATTTGTATGTAATAAAAATCGCACTGTTAAAAACTGATTGAAAGTTGTTCAAAATATATATAAAAAAAATTGTGTTGTTGTGGCACCTTTGAACACCTTCTTCTTTCAAGTCTCATGAAATTTTTTATTTTATAATTTTTGGTTTCTTATAAATTAACTAACTAATAGGTACATATGTAACCTTTAAAATGAATATACATATTACATACTTTAAGCTTGATATAAATATTTTATTGCTGTTTTGAGGGAACCCCCCATCCATTCTCGATTTTAATTTTTCAAGATTTTCAATGGGCTGGTAAATGAATACAAATGCTTGTTAAGGTTTGTAACTTTGCACATATATAATTGAAGATTTAAAAGAGAAGAAAAATAATTTACAAAAAAATTTTGTTATGGTTTTGTTGTTGTTTTTTGTAATTAAAGAAAAGTCCTTATTTTTGATGGCGGGCATGATAACTCCTCACTGGAACATCGGAATCCGAAAATTCCAACGGTGTTAGAAAGAGGTCATGTCTGGCTCTCGTATGAACTAGGATTATTGATTTCGCTCTAAAATTAAGAAAATGGTGGACCTTTGAAAAAATATTTTTTGGAAAATCGCCGATTATTTACCAAAAACTAAGTTAAACAAATAAGAAGATCTTCACCGATTGGCTTTATCCTAGTTCATACGAGAGCTATACACTCCCAGAGAAACGTTGCAAAATTTGGAACCGATTGGATTATTAGTTTTTGAGTTATCGTGCCCGCCATTCGCAAAAAAATGTTTAGAGAAAAACGCGTTTAAAGTTTGAGAAGCCCTTCAGCCGTCACTTGATGCTGACACAATAAATCGGCTATATCTTCAAGAGTTCTTGAGATTTCCACTTGCAATTTTGTAGAGACATTCTTTAATCAGTGTAGATTCGAATTATATGAACAAAAATGTTGACCCCGAGAATGGGGGTCCCCTTAAGGGAAGAAGTCAAAGTGTTCAAAACTGTCCCCCTCCCCTCCCCCCAAGGGGGCACCTTTGAACAAGTCTTGACATTTTTGAACGGCTTGGTTTTCTACAGTGTTCATGTTAAAATATAAATGTATTTTATTCAATCATATCAGAAATGCATTTATTTATTAAAAAAATATATATAAATATTTTTCGAAAATTAAAAAATTCATATCAAAATTTATTAAAACATAAAATGACATAAAAACAAAGATTAATATGGTGAAAAATACAGTTAATTTGAGAAAAATACAGTTGAAATTTTGAGAAATCGAAGCCAAAAGATAAAAACGCCGTTTTTTACTCGAATTTAATGGGCATGTTCAAAGGTGCCCCACCCATGGCATTTTACGGAAATGTATAATAACTTTTTTTTAATGTATAATAACTCACCTACATAAGGAAAATAGTATAATTACTTAAATGCGCCTAAAAGTATACACCACACATTGAAAAATTGATTAAACAGCTGATTGCAAACAAAGTAAAAGATGGGACCAAAATTATACGAATTTTATCCTCAGAATTATTTTTCATACTTATAAGAAAGAACCTAGAGATTAGCTTAAATCAAATTTTTGTCGATACTGCATTTGGTTTTATTAATATTTGATTTTTTTGTCAGATAGAATATACTGTGTCTCCCGAATGCAAGAATATGGAGACGTGAAATTTTATTGATATCCTATTTGGGATAGTTATATTAAATTTGTTCATAGAAAATAGTTCTATATCACGAAAAAAAATCGGGACTCAAATTGTTAAGATGATCAGTAGGTCTATTCTGTATGTTTTTAACAACATTCGATATGTTTATTCCACAATAATTTCATTTGTTTTTTTATTGTTTTTACAATAATAAAATAAATTTTCACAATATCGATAGTTGTTAAAAGTTACAGAATGGGCCTATAAATGAAGGAGCATGAATCTATACGTATGTATGAACCCGAAACAATATATAAATTAAATTGTTTGCGAAATAAGTATTACGAAGCAAATGGTCGCCTGTTGCTTCGCAAAAGTGAGCATGTGGCTACAGTTCTTCTTGAGTGGTATATTATAATTTATATACCTGAAGCCTACGAAAAAATTTCTAAAAACCGAAAAGGATAGACGAATCACTGGACACCATGACAACGCAATCTCTCACATAAGAGCCTTTCTGAAATATGGGTCATCTGACGGGTCATCATTAGTTTGGCGGCTAAACTTTGTATACCCTCCATTCTGAGGGGAAATTCACTTTTATATGAAGGCCATGTAGAATTGTCAGTCTACCTGTATTGTCCAGCAATATTGGTGCTTGCAGTTTCAATATAAAATTAAATTTGTTTAGATAAATTGAAATTTGTAGATCATTGGAATAACTTGGGCAATACTTTTCAATTTATCCAACACTGAATACACATTTTCCACGCTCTCCTCCATAACGATGAGTCATTCTGTTTACAAGAAGACCCCATATTCTTGAACAGATTAAAATGCTATGTCAATTTAGCAGACTGTCTGTCCGTCTGTTGAAATCGTGATAGAACTCGCAATAAATATGACATATCAATCTAATTTGTAGAATAGCTTCCATATAATGGTACATCCCAAATTTTGTAATTTTAAGGGGTGGGGGCTCATTTTCACCAAATTATCTGTAGCAAAATGTGCTACCAAAAACAGTCAATATTTACTTAAATTTCAGGATAAGCTCCATAAAACCTCCGAAATTTCGATAGTGTCAGGGCGTTTATCATATATATTGGCTATATTTGATATTTTAATTTTTGATTAGGTGTAAAAGCTTCCTACCAAATATTTACCATAACATAGCTCACAACGTCCCGATAGATTTTACGTATGTATTTGAAATGTTCACCTCATGATTGTCTCCAGCTTTTTAAAATGCAATGTCTAGATTTTTTGAATCCGAATCTGGCAACCCTAGGGTCATACTTACTTAGCTGGCTTATTACAGAAGCCGAGCACAAAAAAGATTTCCATGCGCGTCGGTCTTTGCGCGCAGCTTTTTCAATTTTAAAGACCATGTACCATAATGTTCTCTTACACTTCATCTTTCCATCTAATTCGTGACATTCCGCTTTTGCGTGAGCCATCAGTTGGCTCGCTTTTATATGCCTTTTGTGTTGGGCACCCTTACCCATTCTTAAAACATGGCCTAGCCAATATAGTCGCTGCAGCTCAATACGTCTGACAATGCCGATTTCCGAAAAAAAATCTTTCGCAGAATTTATAGGGCTAGGGTATATAGGGCTATGCCATTGTAAATTATTGACAGGTAGAGATGTTCCCTTTAACGAATTTTTAGATTTTCCAAAGTCAAAATGCTGTAAATGTCGAGAACGTCATATACACCTGTATAAAATGTAAAAAAAACTTTTCCTATTCCGAATAAATAATTACTTATTTTTATCCAATTATCTCTTTTATCAAAAACCTAATGGTTATGTAAGGTTTCCGAAGTTTCTACACATGTATTATACGTCAGAAGAATATGTCGTATACGTACATTTTTGGATGGACCCTCTCTGTTGTCAGAAGAAAACGATATGCCAAACAATAGACACACAGGTTGGAAAATTTGACTATGACCTTGAACATATCGAAAATAAGGCCTGATAGTTCAAAAACATGTTTTAAATTCTCAAAATACTCACCGAAGATTTGAGATTGTAATGAGAAACCAGAATACCGAATAATAGGTGGTACGATGGGGCCAACCTGAAACTTGTTCCAATAATAATCCAAAATATGAAATAATATCTAATATGGTAATACCCAAACATAGACCAACATTGACAAGCTTTTATTATCAGCTTTTTTGCCTGGCTGGAACTATTGAAAGTTGGATGGGGCTGTATTTTTTGGCCCTAAAACGCAAAAATAACAGATTTTTAAAAAAGTGAAGTTAATCGAAGTGTGCACTAAACGTCTCATGTATAATACAACATGTGGAATGTATAATACGACATGTCGAATCGACTCGATATTTTGTAAACTGAATCAGAAGCAAGAAATACTAATGGTAATATAGAATTCAAGTTTCTGTCACAATGTTTTTTCCATGTTTTTGAAAATTTGACTAGTTTCCCGTTTCCATATATTTAACAGATTTGCTATAAAATCGGTGATAAAATAAATAGTATTTATTATAGTTAGAATGTGGAATCCGGCGAAACATATACATGGAAGCTATAAATCTGAACCGATTTGGAAAACAATTTGAAAAATCTGGTTTCAAAAATTAATTTTCAATACAATGCTAAAATCTAGAAGTGTCTAATTTTTGTTTTTTTTTTTTATAATAAAAAAATCATAAAAGTGTTTCATGTGTCTACATAAATTTTCCGACCACTGTAGCATTTATACAAAATGTACTTTTATTTATCCAAAAACAAAAATGTTTTTAATTTTTTATAAAGATTGACATTACTATAAATCTAGAAATATTTTATACTTGTGACGTAAAAAAAGCTTTTACCCATATAATTTTATGTCATATCGATTTATCACTTTGGAATTCTTCATCATATATGATATATAAAATGTGCATATATAAAATTCCAAGTATAAATTATATACATACGAACATATCTATTCCATAAAAAATATAATATATATATATATATATATATATATATTAAATGCAATCATGTGCCAAAATAAATATAATAAGCCAAAGAACGCATTCCGCGGTAAAAAAAAACAATTCAATTATTTATTGGCAAGAATAAAATACAAAAATTAAAAAAAAAAATATTTGCTTTAAAAAACACACCCACTTAAAAAAATTCATTGATATAAATCATTGTTGGTACGTATAGTTTCAAAATTAAAAAACAAAATAAAAAAGTACCATATACATATATTGAATGAAACATTTGACATATTTTTTTTAATATATATGAAATATTATATAATTTATATTAAGATTCATTCATTTTAATATTCGTGCAAAAAATCATTATCAAATAGTGAATTTATATCTTTTTTTTTTTTTTGAAGTGACAATAAAAATTACTATAAGTAGAGAACTCATTACATTGTAATGACATTTTGCATTGATTATTTAATTAAATTACTCAATTGTAGTGTAAGGATTTCTTGCTACCATTCCTTGGTAATTAGAGAGTGATGCATGTGTCTGCCAGATTTTTGCATTGCATAAAACATTTTATTAAATTATAAATAAGAAGAACCCATATTAATGTTCTTCCTGCTTGATTTAACTTTACCATATCTCCCACATTCAAATACAATAAACGATCATTGACTCTAAAAACCACAAAGAAAATTTGACAAAACAAAATTGCCCAAAAACGCTACCATTCAAAATATTGTTTGGTCTCCTTATTTAATTAAGAATTTTTGCAAAACGTTTCCTTTATTACTTCCGAGACATCTCGTGATTATATAATTACACAAATTGACTTCTATATATAACAAAAAATAAATAAAAAATAATTCATTAATAATGACATTGTTAGTGAGTGTGGCGCAAAACCGCCATTTGACAAGCGTGCGACAAAACTGCTGTCTGTCTTAATAAAAAAAAAACGTTTCTTCGTTTCCACTATTCGTTCAACATTATTTGAATGACGGTGATGGTGTGTGACTGATGACTCGTTTGATCATTCATGTTTGAATTTTAATTGAAAATTAATAGATGATAGAAAAAAAACGAAAACGTTATTAGTTTGATGTATGTGTGTGTGTGTGTGTGAAAATAAATATCATTTGCAAATTGCAAAATTTCTAAAATCAATCCCCTATTATATCTAGGCTTAGTACAGTAGATATCGGATATAAGCATATAAGAAATATTATCAAAAACACCGAGCTTATACATTTTTATATCCGATAATTCCATATAAGAAAAAAAACGCATATAAGAATGAAATCTCGCCATTTTTTGAGTTTTTTATATCCGATATCTACTGTATAATTAAAAACTGGCATTCTATTATATATTACAGAGAAAATTAATATGCGGACAAATAAGATTTTTCATATTTCACGAGGCTGTTTATGCTCTGAGAAAATTAAAACCAAATTACAGATATTAAGAATGGGAACCTGAGTTAGAATTTCCAACATACTGGAAAGGGAGGGGACCTTTATAAGGGGAAATTTAACATAGCCACGCATTAAAAGTTGTCTGAGAAGAATTTCAGTGAAAAAAAGACGGCTAAAACATTCGAAAATTGGGTAAGTCCACAATGGGACTGTGTTTAAACATGTACCCATATCTCAAAAATGTTTTTCATCCTCGTACGCAATGTCAAATTACAGCCTTCAATATTCCATAAATGAGGGGTAAAGATGAACAAATATTCAACAAATATGTTTTGTCACAATCATCTGAGGATTATTAACATGGATGCATGGACAAAATTTTACCTTAAATATTACGACATAGTTTTTTTTCTGATCCAGAATGTATATGGGCAATATTGCCAATTTTTTAATATTCCATTTTCAAAAAAATCAGCTTTTTTGTTTTTGTGGCACATCAATGATTTTTGGCACACATATAGAGAAAAATGTTCTGACTCCGAAACCGTTCGCAATCATTTCTTTCAAGAAATTTCAGAAAGAAATGTGTGGGTTATTCTGCTATTTTACCCGAATTTCGCCGAAAAATTTACATATGTAATAATAATCACTTTTTGTGCATAAGTATACGCCTTGCGGATTATATCAAGACCCTTCCGATAAATCTTAGAATTCTATAAATAGGAATAAATCTTAAAATAAAATAATATTATGAAATATACATTTTAAAAATCGCGTAATTCTCAAAATCATTTGATGTGCATGCGGTTTCCAGGAAGTACTGAAGTTTATCTTCCAATCCATATATATTTTGCGAAATTTCATTTGACGGCTAAGATGTGCCGCACGTTACATTGAAGTACCCAAAAAATCGTAAATCGCGAATAATTTCCGAAAACTCCATATGCCATTAACGCGCATCCGATTTCGGTGTGAACCCTAAAAAAATACATCGATCTATACCGATTTAAATGTGGTCCATTAAGAACCATGGATGTGCCAGCTCACACTATTTTTGAGATAAATTGGGTACATCTCTCTTTCGGCTGAAGTTTTTAAAGTTCTCTTTTCGAAAACGATCAAAATCCGTATGAGGACATATATTGAAGCGGAAATGATACACAACGCAAATAAATCCGCGATATTTTCAAAAACATTTTTGGCCAAATTTCGTGTTTTTGGAAGGCCAGTTCTTGCCGTTCTAGTAGATGGATTTTCACGAAGAAGATTTTATATCATCCGAAACGTAAAAAACCTTATTGATCGCGGGTACCCATATCATTCAGTTGACAGATCTAAAAATTTGGCCCGAAAAATAGGTTTTTTAGAAATTTGATCGCACAAAATTCGCATCTTCGGATGAATATTACTCTGAAGCTGTGCATACTACATACACAAAATACATATCAAATTACGCAGATTCGCGACTACAATAATCTTATAATCGATTTTTATAAATTCCTGTTTGCGTATTAATGCTAGAAGTAAAATTAAAAAAAAAACACTCAAAATCGAGCTTCAAAATGTCAGCATCATTTAAAGGTAGATGTAGTTAAAATTTTGAAAAATGATACATAAGAGGCGTAGTCCCCATTTTGTTGGCTTCTAGTTTTACTTTGACACGAAGACCGTGAAATGAGTGGCTTAATCACAAATCGATAGAGAACATAAAAAACTGGTTCGCCTCAACCTGTTTTTACACATTTCTGTACATTAAAGTAGACACAGCTTCCACCAAAATAAAGTTTGGAGGTCAATATCTTGAACAGTTTGCACCGACAGATCAATTAACCCAAAACTATTCACTTTTTTTCATATACTTAAGTAGTTCCTGCGTTATAAAGGGATGAACCTCCGCTTCAGCTATGTTAAAAAATTGGCAATATTGCCCATATACGTTATGGTGTCTCCGATGAATATTTCAAGGTGTTGCTGCCCGGAAATCTCATGTTTAAGATTGTAATAAGTAAGTTCGTTAAGTTCGACCTGACCTGATATTTATACCCTACACAACTATGTTGTCAGAGTATAATAGCTTTGTGCAACCCCAAGAGTTTGTAACGCCGCGAAATATTGGTCCTAGACCCAACTTTAAGTATACCGGTCGTCATATTTCGACTAGCTGAGTCAATCTAGACATGTGTGTCCGTCCTTCTGTCCATTATTATTTGTAAACACGATGCAGGCCACAGTTATGGACCAATCTCCACGAAATTTTTCATATAGGTTCGGGCCAAGGAAGGGCCCTATTGTTTTTGGTAATGATACGTTTTTTGTCTGTTTTTCTAGTCGCTCTAGAGGCCACAATAATGACCCGAACACCACGAAATTTTACACCAAGAAGTCAATCTGACATGACTGTTTTGATAAAGGTCAATATTTAGCGGTCAAATGGACCCTGAAATTAATATTCTGTGGCGTATACATTTTCTCCTGAAGGACATAGACCAAGATGAGTTGCAAACCTTTAAATTGATACCAATTATATTGTTGTATGTATTCGGATGTGGGAGTTATACGTATATATATTAAAAATGTCTATGTGTTATGATATTACTATTACCTCTCTAGATTGCGGAAATGCTGTGCTGATTACTTTGAAATTTTACTTGAAGTTCCGATTGCGATCAAGGACGATGCCTATAATTTTCGGTGATGTTGAGATAATAAATACGAGGTGCACTGAACCGAAAATTTTTTTCAGATTTTCTAGTCCCTCTGGAGGCTGTTATTATATGCAGAACATCACATGTTTTACACGGTGAAGGGTATCTGACCAAATACTTAGAGCGGCTGTTTAGATAATGATCGGTCAATATTCAGAGGTTAAAATCAACCAAAACCGAAAGTGACCAAATTTATTTATCTATTTGATGTTTTAAATATTCACCTAGCGAATTATTGCCCAGGCTCAGAATATAGAACCGAATTGACTGTAATAAGTATTACAGTATCTCTATAGGTTATTAGTGAAGGACCACTTTCATAAACTTTTTTAATTCTAACTCTTTGTTGGAAAATAATTGTGAGTGTGGTTTTTTTTTAGATTGTGAAACGATTATTATCAAAAATTTTAACACAGCCCAATCGCACCTACGGGGTTAATTATTAAGAACGTGTGTTCGAATTTACGCACATTATTTTCAAACTTAAAAAAAAAAACAAAAATAATATATCCCATTTATAAAAAAAAATTTAGGTTTTCATCTTCTCTATATATTTCGATATGTAAATTAGTTTTTCCTTATTTATTAAACGCCTGAAAGTATGCTACATTTTTACATGAATAGTGACAATAATTAGTACTTCTATTCTCTATCGATGTTGAAGGGCATTTTTAGGCTGGTGATATTTCAATGACACCTAACCGGTGGTTGCTTAAAGTTTTTTATACCCTTCACCACACTGTGGTACAGGTTACTATGTCTTTGTGCATATGTTTGTAACAGGCAAAAATAATCGAGATAGACCCATGGTTCCTTTTGTGAATACACATAGAATCACTTTCTAAGTCGATTTATGCATGTCCGTCCGTCCGTCTGTCTGTCCATGTTAAATTGTAAACAAAGTACAGGTCGCATTTATGATCCGAAATGGATGAAATTTGGCATAGGTCACTTATTCGGCCCAAGGACGAACCCTATTGAAATTGGGAAAAACGGTTCAGATTTAGATATAGCTCTAATATATATATTTAACCGATTTAATGTAAACGGTCCCTATATATCTTTCGATTTGCATGAAATTTGGTACAGCCTAATCCTTTAGGTCTAGAATGGTGTCTGCCAAGTTTCGTAAAAATCGGTCAAGATTTAGATATAGCTCCAATATATAGTTTCGTCCGATTTCATGTAAATGGTGCCCCAAAGTCCATATATATCCTTTGATTTGCACTAAATTTGGCATAACGTACTGAATTAAGTCTAGAGTGATGTCTGCCAAGTTTCGAGAAAATTGGTTCAGATTTAGATATAGCTCCCATGTATAGTTTCGCCAGATTTCATGTAAATGGTGCCCCAAAGTCCCTATATATCTTTCGATGTGCACGAAATTTGGCATAACGTGCTTAATTGTGCCTAGAATGATGTCTGCCAACTTTCGAGAAAATCGGTCCAGATTTAGATATAGCTCCCATATATAGTTTCGTCCGATTTCATGTAAATGGTGCCCCAAAGTCCCTATATATCCTTCGATTCGCACGAAATTTGGTACAGCCTAATCATTTGAGTCTAGAATGATGTCTGTCAAGTTTCGTGAAAATCGGTCCAGATTTAGATAGACGCACCATATATATTTTCGCCCGATTTCAAACTCCTCATGTTAGTTTAAGTTTGCACATCGTACAAAATTGAGCATAAAATTATATAGTTGCGTTTTCTAGAAGTACAGACATAGCCCAACGGATGACCCATTTATATTTGCTTGAAGTCGATTTACATACTTTATGGATAGATCTAGGTAGATTCACATTTAGATAAATATCACATATTTTATTTCATCCAATTTCATGCTAATAGTCCTGTTTAATATACCCATAGTGATGAAGGATATCATATAGTCGGCCCCGTCCGACTTTACTACTTTCCTTACTGGTTTTATATATTTTTTAATATTTAATTTTTAGCATCGAAAATTTATTTTCTCACAACACTTTTCTATGCAAAACAATGTTTTATGGTATTCGTAAATTTATTGTAGTACCAATACCAATTTTTTTAGAACATACCCAACACAGCTTTGTTATGAACTTTGCGTAATGAAAGATGGAAGTTTCCAAAACACTTAATTTTGTTTCGATTTATACCGTGCTTTTTGTGCCAGGCTAAGAACTTTTCGAACTGTCCTCGTACATTCACAATAGGAATCTTCTTCCACTCCCAACCCTGACCTGGATTTTGTCTTCTCGTGTTAGCCAAAAATTGTATTTGAAACACTTCCTGCCGTCTTTTTCCAAATATTTAGATAATAATTCGACTTATATTATATTCAATAGCCTATTGCATACCTTTCGCTACAAACACAGCAATATTTTAATATTTTAAAAACTGTCCTAATTCTAATATTTAGAAATGTAGATCAAAATTTGTCAATTTTGAATATTTGTGGTACAACACAATGACGCACGTGATATAGTTTTGAAACAATTCATTTCATTATACTTCATATTATGTGACTTTTTGCGATTTTGTAATATTTCTCTAAAAAAGACAAATTCCAATTGCGTGCCTGTCAATTAGAAATTCTACATAACTACACGATTTGTAAAAAAGCAAAAAAATTATATAAAACTTTCCATTCAGATTTTCTATAATTAAAAAAATTGTAACAATAATGAAAGTAATTATTACAGGCCAGAGCACCACCACTTCTAATATTGTGAATTGAATAGATGAAAAGGAGGGCGGAGGAAAGCGAGTCTAAAGGGCCTGTTAACTACCGCAAATGAAACCGTGCAAAATAGAACCCCTATCACAGACATAGTTGATCAATCAATCTCCAACAATTCACAACAATAAGAACGAGGCTTTGCACGCCTTTCTTCGTGATATTTGTTTTATTTTTTTTTCTCCCATCGAGAACAGTTGTGAAATTAAATTAATTGTTGCACTACTTAGTGGAAATGGAACAACAACAACAAATACAGAATACAAACAGATAAAAAAATTTTCTAATAAAGATCAATAAGTGATTTTTGGTTTGATAGCCGGACGATCAGAGATAGGTTAGAAAGTTTCTTATCAGCGATCGTGCTGAACGGACGTGAATATTGGGAAAGAAAGAAAAAAAATAATAATTAAAAAAAGAAATTATGGCTCGTCGGAGTGACATTAAAGATCCTATGGAAGGACATTCGCTATTGGTGCAGTGGAAAAATACCAGACACAATTCGTTTTGCATAGAGGACGAGGAAGATGAAGCCACTGCGTTTAATAGCAAATCGGGTTTAATTGAACAATTAAATGTAAGATTGTGCAAGGATATATCCTTGAAGGATATATACTTGAGAGAAAAAGTTTGAAACTAAAGATGTGCCGCAAACAAAATATAAATATTTTTATTATAACAATTCGATTAATAAATCGGGTCTATAATCGGTTTTTATTTGCAATTATTGATTTTGTTGTGGTGATAAATAAAGCCTTGAAAAAAATATTCTTTTAAAAATCCAGGCCTCTGAATGTCCCCACAAAAATTTTCTTTTTAAAATCCGCGCCTTGTCTAGTCCTTGAAAAAATATTCTTTTAAAAATCCAGGCCTCTGAATGTCCCCACAAAAATTTTCTTTTAAAAATCCAGGCCTCTGAATGTCCCCACAAAAATTTTCTTTTTAAAATCCACGCCTTGTCTAGTCCTTGAAAAAATATTCTTTTAAAAATCCACACCTTGTCTAGTCCTTGAAAAAATATTCTTTTAAAAATCCACGCCTTGTCTAGTCCTTGATAAAAATTCTTTTAAAAATCCACGCCTTGTCTAGTCCTTGAGAAAAAATCGTTTAAAAATCCACGCCTTGTCTAGTCCTTGAAAAAATATTCTTTTAAAAATCCACGCCTTGTCTAGTCCTTGAAAAAATATTCTTTTAAAAATCCACGCCTTGTCTAGTCCTTGAAAAAATATTCTTTTAAAAATCCACGCCTTGTCTAGTCCTTGAAAAAATATTCTTTTAAAAATCCACGCCTTGTCTAGTCCTTGAAAAAATATTCTTTTAAAAATCCACGCCTTTGAAGGTCCTGGAAAAATATTATTTTATAAATCCACGCCTTTGAAGGTCCTGGAAAAATATTTTTTAAAAAAATCCTCGCCTCTAATGGTCATTGAAAAATATTTTTTATAAGAAATTTACAAATTTTCCCTTTCTATTAAACCTCCCTCGTAATCATAGAAACATCGAATTTGACAACTGATTTGTTTATTTACAAAATTCCCAAACCCAAAATTAATTTTTAAATGTTTTCTTGTTTACAGAAGAAGAAACCTCCGGCACCCATTACGCATTTAACTGAGGCTCCCAATGTCGACGATCACATCAAAAAGGAAATACCCACCAGGTGAGTTGAAGAAAACCTTCGTGATTTTCAATATAAAACCCAATTAATTTCTAAAATTCTATTCACAGCTATTTCCAGTCCATTATCCATCTGTTCAAGGGTAATATTGGTCCTGGCCTCTTTGCCATGGGTTTTGCCTTTATGCATGGTGGATTGGTATTGGCCCCCATATTGACCATTCTCATTGCCCTGATTTCCATACATTGTCAGCATATGCTGATCAACTCCTCGGTGAAAATGAAGGAGTTGAAGAACACAGAAAAATATCCCGATTTTGCTGAGACCATCGAACAGTGTTTTGAGACCGGACCAAGGGCAACACAAAAATTAGCTAAGACCATGAAGACGTTGGTGAATCTGTTCATTTGTATTACACAGCTGGGGTTCTGCTGCATATATTTTGTATTTATCGGAACAAATATTAAGCAGGTAAGTGATCGGAAGACGGATTCGCAATTTCAGAATTAAATAAAAATTTTTTTTTGCAATTTCAGATACTATTGGCCTATGACATCGATCTGGATGTCCACTATGTCATGCTGATCACGTTCATTCCGATTTGGTTAAGTTCCATGATCACAAATTTAAAGTACCTGACACCGGTGTCATTCATTGCGAATATTTGCATGATCTGCGGCCTTTCGATAACCATGTATTACGGCCTGAAGGATGGCCTGCCAGATGTGGCGGAACGTAAACTTTTCACCAGTCCCATGGAATTGGCTTTGTATTTTGGCACCGCCATCTTTGCCTTCGAGGGTATTGCCTTGGTGCTGCCACTGAAAAATGCCATGGCCAATCCAAATAATTTTGATCGTCCCATGGGGGTACTGAATGTGGGCATGTTCTTTGTAAGTATTTTTAAAATTATACTTTAAAAATATATTATTTACAAAATCCGCACTTTTTCTAGACCTTTAAAAATCCTTGATAGAAGACTTGAAAAAATATTCTTTAAAAAATCCACGCCTTGATAGAAGACTTGAAAAAATATTCTTTAAAAAATCCACGCCTTGATAGAAGACTTGAAAAAATATTCTTTAAAAAATCCACGCCTTGATAGAAGACTTGAAAAAATATTCTTTAAAAAATCCACGACTTGATAGAAGACTTCTTTAAAAAATCCACGCCTTGATAGAAGACTTGAAAAAATATTCTTTAAAAAATCCACGACTTGATAGAAGACTTCTTTAAAAAATCCACGCCTTGATAGAAGACTTGAAAAAATATTCTTTAAAAAATCCTCGACTTGATAGAAGACTTCTTTAAAAAATCCACGACTTGATAGAAGACTTCTTTAAAAAATCCAGGCCTTGATAGAAGACTTCTTTAAAAAATCCACGCCTTGATAGAAGACTTCTTTAAAAAATCCACGACTTGATAGAAGACTTCTTTAAAAAATCCAGGCCTTGATAGAAGACTTCTTTTAAAAATCCAGGCCTTGATAGAAGACTTCTTTTAAAAATCCACGCCTTGATAGAAGACTTCTTTAAAAAATCCAGGCCTTGATAGAAGACTTCTTTAAAAAATCAACGCCTTGATAGAAGACTTCTTTAAAAAATCCACGCCTTGATAGAAGACTTCTTTAAAAAATCCACGCCTTGATAGAAGACTTCTTTAAAAAATCCACGCCTTGATAGAAGACATCTTTAAAAAATCCACGCCTTGATAGAAGACATCTTTAAAAAATCCACGCCTTGATAGAAGACTTCTTTAAAAAATCCACGCCTTGATAGAAGACTTCTTTAAAAAATCCACGCCTATTCTAGTCCCTGAAAAAATATTCTTTAAAAAATCCACGCCTATTCTAGTCCCTGAAAAAATATTCTTTAAAAAATCCACGCCTATTCTAGTCCCTGAAAAAATATTCTTTAAAAAATCCACGCCTATTCTAGTCCCTGAAAAAATATTCTTTAAAAAATCCACGCCTATTCTAGTCCCTGAAAAAATATTCTTTAAAAAATCCACGCCTATTCTAGTCCCTGAAAAAATATTCTTTAAAAAATCCACGCCTATTCTAGTCCCTGAAAAAATATTCTTTAAAAAATCCACGCCTATTCTAGTCCCTGAAAAAATATTATTTAAAAAATCCACGCCTATTCTAGTCCCTGAAAAAATATTCTTTAAAAAATCCACGCCTATTCTAGTCCCTGAAAAAATATTATTTAAAAAATCCACGCCTATTCTAGTCCCTGAAAAAATATTCTTTAAAAAATCCACGCCTATTCTAGTCCCTGAAAAAATATTCTTTAAAAAATCCACGCCTATTCTAGTCCCTGAAAAAATATTCTTTAAAAAATCCACGCCTATTCTAGTCCCTGAAAAAATATTCTTTAAAAAATCCACGCCTATTCTAGTCCCTGAAAAAATATTCTTTAAAAAATCCACGCCTATTCTAGTCCCTGAAAAAATATTCTTTAAAAAATCCACGCCTATTCTAGTCCCTGAAAAAATATTCTTTAAAAAATCCACGCCTATTCTAGTCCCTGAAAAAATATTCTTTAAAAAATCCACGCCTATTCTAGTACCTGAAAAAATATTCTGTGAAAAATCCACGCCTATTCTAGTCCCTGAAAAAATATTCTTTAAAAAATCCACGCCTATTCTAGTCCCTAAAAAAATATTCTTTAAAAAATCCACGCCTATTCTAGTCCCTGAAAAAATATTCTTTAAAAAATCCACGCCTATTCTAGTCCCTGAAAAAATATTCTTTAAAAAATCCACGCCTATTCTAGTCCCTGAAAAAATATTCTTTAAAAAATCCACGCCTATTCTAGTCCTTGAAAAAATATTCTTTAAAAAATCCACGCCTATTCTAGTCCCTGAAAAAATATTTTTTAAAAAATCCACGCCTATTCTAGTCCCTGAAAAAATATTTTTTAAAAAATCCACGCCTATTCTAGTCCCTGAAAAAATATTCTTTAAAATATCCACGCCTATTCTAGTCCCTGAAAAAATATTCTTTAAAAAATCCACGCCTATTCTAGTCCCTGAAAAAATATTCTTTAAAAAATCCACGCCTATTCTAATCCCTGAAAAAAAATTCTTTAAAAAATCCAGGCCTTGATAGACCCGTTGAAAAAATATTCTTTAAAAAATCCAGGCCTTGAAAAAATATTCTTTAAAAAATCCCCGCCTTTAGCTGTGATAGTCCCTGAAAAATATTCTTTAAAAAATCCAGGCCTTGATAGACCCGTTGAAAAAATATTCTTTAAAAAATCCAAGCCTATTCTAGTCCCTGAAAAAATATTCTTTAAAAAATCCACGCCTATTCTAGTCCCTGAAAAAATATTCTTTAAAAAATCCACGCCTATTCTAGTCCCTGAAAAAATATTCTTTAAAAAATCCACGCCTATTATAGTCCCTGAAAAAATATTCTTTAAAAAATCCACGCCTATTCTAGTCCCTGAAAAAATATTCTTTATAAAATCCACGCCTATTCTAGTCCCTGAAAAAATATTCTTTAAAAAATCCACGCCTATTCTAGTCCCTGAAAAAATATTCTTTATAAAATCCACGCCTATTCTAGTCCCTGAAAAAATATTCTTTAAAAAATCCACGCCTATTCTAGTCCCTGAAAAAATATTCTTTTAAAAATCCACGCCTGTTGTAGTCCCTGAAAAAATATTCTTTAAAAAATCCACGCCTGTTGTAGTCCCTGAAAAAATATTCTTTAAAAAATCCACGCCTATTCTAGTCCCTCAAAAAATATTCTTTAAAAAATCCACGCCTATTCTAGTCCCTCAAAAAATATTCTTTAAAAAATCCACGCCTATTCTAGTCCCTGAAAAAATATTCTTTTAAAAATCCACGCCTGTTGTAGTCCCTGAAAAAATATTCTTTAAAAAATCCACGCCTATTCTAGTCCCTGAAAAAATATTCTTTAAAAAATCCACGCATGTTGTAGTCCCTGAAAAAATATTCTTTAAAAAATCCACGCCTATTCTAGTCCCTGAAAAAATATTCTTTAAAAAATCCACGCCTGTTGTAGTCCCTGAAAAAATATTCTTTAAAAAATCCACGCCTGTTGTAGTCCCTGAAAAAATATTCTTTAAAAAATCCACGTCTGTTGTAGTCCCTGAAAAAATATTCTTTAAAAAATCCACGCCTATTCTAGTCCCTGAAAAAATATTCTTTAAAAAATCCACGCCTGTTGTAGTCCCTGAAAAAATATTCTTTAATAAATCCACGCCTGTTGTAGTCCCTGAAAAAATATTCTTTAAAAAATCCACGCCTGTTGTAGTCCCTGAAAAAATATTCTTTAAAAAATCCACGCCTGTTGTAGTCCCTGAAAAAATATTCTTTAAAAAATCCACGGCTATTGTAACCCTTGAAATATAATTTATCTTTAATTTTTGTATTAATTTATTTCCAGGTCACCCTAATGTTCATGGCAGCCGGTATGGTTGGTTACATCAAATGGGGTGATGATGTGGCCGGCAGTTTAACTCTCAATCTTGGAGACACCATGTAAGATTTTTATTTTGAAATTCAATATTTTATGTATCCCACTTAACTCTTTCTCTTTTTTCTTCCTCTCTATTCAGTGGTGCACAAATTGTGAAAGCCATGGTCTCAATGGGTGTCCTATTCGGATATCCTCTACAATTCCACATAGCCATACAAATTATGTTACCATCTGTGATAGAAACATTCAAATGTTACAATCATACCTTGGCGGCAAATTTATCCTTTAGAACTGTAATGGTAGTGGTGACATGTAAGTATCATATACACACACAAATATCAAGATTCAAAAAATTCAGAATAATAAAAAATCCTTTTTTCTTCCAGTGGGCATTGCTGAATTGGTACCCAATTTGGGTCTCTTCATTTCCCTCATCGGTTCCCTTTGCTCCACCGCCTTGGCTTTGGTCTTCCCTCCGATTATAGAAATAATTGTCAAGCGGGACATTGTGAACTGCTGTTCCCGCTATTGGATGTATTTGAAAAATACCATCATTTTGATATTGGCCATGGCCGGTTTTCTGGCCGGAACCTATGAAAGTTTATCGGAAATCATTAAAGAATTTAGCCATAAAGAAATTGAAATGCCCACCACACCAGCTGAGTGGACATAAGCAGAGAGGGAACTTCGGAGGCGGAGGCATCCACCATCCATGCCATATAGAGCGCAAAACGTGATTTAAAACAACAAAAAACAATAACACTTAAATAATTTATGTATATTATTTTATTTTTTTTTTTCATTATTAGTGCCTAAGCTTAAACAAATTAGATGTTAATTGTAATTTTAATTAAAAAAATTACCTCAAATACTTAGTTATAGAATTTAAAAATAAAACAAAAAAATAGTATATATAAAAATATAATGCATATATTTTATATGTATTTCGATATTTTTATTTACAAAAATAATAAAAATAAAAATATATAAAACAACAAATTTATTTGTTTTTTCATTTTTAGAAGAACATTTTTAAATAATTTTTTCAGGCTTACAAGAGGCGTGGATTTTTTAAAGAATATTTTTTCAAGGCCAATACAAGATGCGTGGATTTTTTAAAGAATATTTTTTCAAGGCCAATACAAGAGGCGTGGATTTTTTAAAGAATATTTTTTCAAGGCCAATACAAGAGGCGTGGATTTTTTAAAGAATATTTTTTTTTTCGTTGGTAACGATATGCTTGGGTTTTTCATCTTGAGGGTCTAAGAGAGGTATTAGACCTTTTTCTATCTTTCAAGACTATTATAAGAAAAGATCTCCCATGTGGGCCTTTGTTCGTAAAATATAACTTTTGATTGTTTCTGTTTCTGTTTTGTTTTTTTTTTTTTTTTTTTTTTTTGGCAATTGACGTCCATCGGAATTAGTCCTCTGCATTTTTGTTATCAATTGTTTTATTTTCTCTTCAAAACTTCAAGCAGCGGAAACTTATTAATGGAAAAAAATTCTTCACAATCAAAAACATTGTTCGGCGGGCATTTCAAAATAATCAAATTAATTTTTGAAAACTCCACCGATTTGAAAAAGTTAATAAATAACGAAAACATTTTAGTTTGTTACTGACATACGTCATGACTTAGCGGATCCATAACCCAATCGGGTGGGATTTGCAAAGCCACTCCAAATGTTTATACCCTACACAAATATGTTGCCAGGGTATTATAGCTTTGTGCAGCCCCAAGAGTTTGTAACGCCGCTAAATATTGGTCCTAGACCCACCTTTAAGTATACCGATCGTCATATCTCGACTAGCTGATTCAATCTAGACATGTGTGTCGGTCCGTCTGTCCATTATAATTTGTAAACACGATAGAGGCCACAGTTAAGGACCATTCTTCACGAAATTTTGCATGTATGATGGGTTCTGGGCAATGAAGACCCCTATTGTTTTTGGTAAAGATCGGTTAATATTAAGGGGATGAAATGGACCAAAAACTTTATTTTTGTCTGATTTTCTGGTCGCCCCAGAGGTCACAATTATGGCCCAAATATGGCGAATTTTTACATGGAGAGGGGATTGGGCCAAAGAATAAGCATACCTGTTTTGATAACGATCGATCAATATTTAGCGGGTCGTTTTTAAATGTTCCATGAGGTTCCAGTTATGGTCAAGGACAACGCCTATAATTTTCGGTGATCAGATCAGATAATAATAATTTTGGGATGAAGTGGACCGAAATCTTATTTTTTTGATTCGGTCTATAGGCTACAATTATAAGGCGAACATCACCAGTAATTAGAAGGGCTGTACTAAATATTTGTAATATTCGGAAAATATGTCAGTTTAAGGCAAGAGGTGCAACTATCGCGAAATATTGCCCAGGCTCGCAATAAAAATCCGCAGAAAGATGAATACTGTAGTAGTTGTGTAGGGTATCGTATGGTCGGCCCCGTCCGACTATACTGCTCTGCTCAAAGGTTTTTGTTCTATTTGGACAAATTAACTTGCAGTCATATTATCGCATAAATATTGACATGTCCGAATACGGCCTGACAACATTTCACATCCGAATAGAAGTTCTTCGAGTACTTAGCATGATCTATGTAGACACAAACAATTACGTCGATAATTATTAAAAATACACATTTTAAATATTATTTACAAGTAAACAAAAATCCGTTTATAGTCCAAATATTAAAAAGCCTACCCATGTAAATGTGATGATTCATAAGAACATATCACTAAAACACCTATAGAGAGGGTCTATCCGGTCTACAGAAGATTATGTGAAGGTATTTTTTTAGCATTTGATGTCACTATCTGCAATTGCATTTCGCCCACGTTCATTAAAAATAATCCACTGCATTTTTGCGTTATCAACATGCATGCTTACCTCTTCAAAACTTCAACCTCAACAAGTACTGTTATAACTCCCAACGATTCGATGGGTAAATAATATACCAAAAACATTTCAATTTCACACTGACAGACGTCTTGGCTTAAGAGTCTCTATCTACCACCCAATCATGTGGGATTTGCAACGCCACTTCAAATGTTTTTTTTTTGTCTTTGGACAAATACACCTGCAGGCGTATTATCACCTAATTATTGGCATGTGCGAATGCGTCAATACTTAACGCATCGAGTAATTTTGTTGACAGTTATTAAAAATATATTCTTTAAAAAATCCACGCCTTGTTTAGGTTCTTGAAACAATTATTCTTTAAAAAATCCACGCCTTGTTTAGGTTCTTGAAACAATTATTCTTTAAAAAATCCACGCCTTGTTTAGGTTCTTGAAACAATTATTCTTTAAAAAATCCACGCCTTGTTTAGGTTCTTGAAAAAATTTTCATTAAAAAATCCACGCCTTGTTTAGATCCTTGAAAAAATATTCTTTAAAAAATCAACGCCTTGTTTAGATCCTTGAAAAAATATTCTTTAAAAAATCCACGCCTTGTTTAGATCCTTGAAAAAATATTCTTTAAAAAATCCACGCCTTGTTTAGATCCTTGAAAAAGAAATTCTTTAAAAAATCCACGCCTTGTTTAGGTCCTTGAAAAAAATTCTTTAAAAAATCCACGCCTTGTTTAGGTCCTTGAAAAAAAATTCATAAAAAAATCCACGCCTTGTTTAGGTCCTTGAAAAAAATATTCTTTAAAAAATCAACGCCTTGTTTATTCTTTAAAAAATCAACGCTGACATGTGGTCCAAACAAATCTCAGTCAATTTAAAATACATTTCCTCTTAATTAAAATAAATAGCCATTTCAGGGCTACATTTCTCGACAATTAATAAATTAATCTCAATCGTAAGGGCTGGATGGCAAAAAACAGGAAATAATTCCAACCATTTGTAATATTTTGAATATTCAACTCTCCATCCCGTAGGTGGCCTTTCTTTGTGAGATATTAGAACATCAGATTCAGATTTCAATATCTGGATGAAAGAGGTTTTTTTTCTAGTTACCATACCAGTTTTTTCAAAATCGAATAAAATATTATCTCAATATGCAAATGCGAATAAATAAAAAACCCCATTTAAACCAAATTAATCTGGCACATTAAAACAAATTGGTGTATTTTTTCATTTAACAAATACGCAAAAAATTCAAGACTTACTGGCGCCAAACAACTGGGAATTGTTGTTGTTTTTTTTTTATTTGACTATAAAAAGTCGTTGTACCCACTTAGGATTGGCAATTAATCATTGAACCCCCAACAAGCGAACGATCGAACGAATCAGGAACTACACATCTCTGTTCACTTAAGGTAGTTGACGGTTTCATTCATTATTTCCGGTTTATTAACTGATTGACTGACTGAGAATCAAAATCGAACAGTCCAACGATCGATCGTTCGAGTGACTGACTGACCAATAGACCGACCCACCAAGCTTGTTACTTTTTTGTCACATAACAAATTGTTTTGTTTTTAGTTTTTTATTCACCGGCTGCCATATTTAGATTGGCGTACTTTTTGTAAACCACAACAATTCAATAAAAATCGAAAAACCAAACATGAATGGAAAACACCACAACGTGATGAACATTTGTTTCCCTCAACATAAGTGGACTACCGCGCAGGGCAGTAGTGGTCAAGATCAATGTCTGTGTTGCGACGATGTTCACTTGTAAACGTGAACTACATATTTATTGCATATTTTTTTGTTCTAATTTGAGATTTACGATTTTGAGATTTTTTTTTCTGGAAAATTTCGGATTTGAAATAGGAAGTAGATTTGATATTTTAATTGAAATTTTATGGCTTCAATTAGGAAAATTTAATCAAATCTGACCATGGTATTTTTAATAATATTTTTTAAGGACCTAAACAAGGCGTGGATTTTTTAAAGAATATTTTTTCAAGGATCTAAACAAGGCGTGGATTTTTTAAAGAATATTTTTTCAAGGATCTAAACAAGGCGTGGATTTTTTAAAGAATATTTTTTCAAGGATCTAAACAAGGCGTGGATTTTTTAAAGAATATTTTTTCAAGGATCTAAACAAGGCGTGGATTTTCTAAAGAATATTTTTTCAAGGATCTAAACAAGGCGTGGATTTTTTAAAGAATATTTTTTCAAGGATCTAAACAAGGCGTGGATTTTTTAAAGAATATTTTTTCAAGGATCTAAACAAGGCGTGGATTTTTTAAAGAATATTTTTTCAAGGATTGTGGATTTAAGGGATTTTTAAGGATATTTTTTCAAGGATCTAAACAAGGCGTGGATTTTCTAAAGAATATTTTTTCAAGGATCTGAACAAGGCGTGGATTTTTTAAAGAATATTTTTTCAAGGATCTAAACAAGGCGTGGATTTTTTAAAGAATATTTTTTCAAGGATTGTGGATTTAAGGGATTTTTAAGGATATTTTTTCAAGGATCTAAACAAGGCGTGAATTTTTTAAGGATATTTTTTCAAGGATCTAAACAAGGCGTGGATTTTTTAAGGATATTTTTTCAAGGATCTAAACAAGGCGTGAATTTTTTAAGGATATTTTTTCAAGGATCTAAACAAGGCGTGGATTTTTTAAGGATATTTTTTCAAGAATCTAAACAAGGCGTGTATGTACTTTTAATAACTATCAACAAAATTACTTGATGCATTAAGTATTGACGCATTCGCACATGTCAATATTTAGGTGATAATATGCCTGCAAGTGTATTTGTCCAAACACAAAATAAAAACATTTCAAGTGGCTTTGCAAATCCCACATAGAGACCCTTAAGCCAAGATTACTGTCAGTGTCAAACTGAAATGTTTTTGATACTTTATTTACCCAACAAATCGGTGGGGGAGTTATAGCGATAATTGTTGAGGTTGAAGTTTTGAAGAGGTAAGCATGAATGCTGATAACGCAAAAATGCAGTGGATTATTTTTAATGAACGTGGGCGAAATGGAATTGCAGATAGTGACGTCAAAAGCTAAAAAATACCTTCACATAATCTTCTGTAGACCGGATAGACCCTCTCTATAGGTGTTCTTTTAATATGTTCTTATAAATCATCACATTTACATGGGTAGGCTCTTTAATAATATTTAAATTGTGTATTTTTAATATTTTTTTCCAATTAATATCGACGTAATTGTTTGTGTCTACATAGATCATGCTAAGTACTCGAAGAACTTCTATTCGGATGTGAAATGTTGACAGGCCGTATTCGGACATGTCAATATTTATGCGATAATATGACTGCATGTTAATTTGTCCAAATAAAAGAAAAACCAGTGAGCGGAGCAGTATAGTCGGACGGGGCCGACCATACGATATCTACTCAACTACTACAGAACTCATCTTTCTGCGGATTTTTTTTGCGAGCCTGGGCAATATTTCGCGATAGTTGCACCTCTCGCCTTAAACTGACATATTTTCCGAATATTACAAATATTTAGTACAGCCCTTCTAATTACTGGTGATGTTCGTCTTATAATTGTAGCCTATAGACCAAATCAAAAAAATAAGATTTCGGTCAACTTCATCCCTTCATCATTTGGGCCATAATAGTGACCTCTGGGGCGACCAGAAAATCAGACAAAAATAAATATTAACCGATCTTTACCAAAAACAATAGGGGTCTTCATTGCCCAGAACCCATCATATATGCAAAATTTCGTGAAGATTGGTCCATATCTGTGGCCTGTATCGTGTTTACAAATTATAATGGACAGACGGACGAACACACATGTCTAGATCGACTCAGCTAGTCGAGATATGACGATCGGTATACTTAAAGGTCTAGGGTCTAGGACCAATATTTCGCGGCGTTACAAACTCTTAGGGCTGCACAAAGATATAATACCCTGACAACATAGTTGTGTAGGGTATAAACATTTGGAGTGGCTTTGCAAATTCCACCTGATTGGGTTATGGATAGAGAGATACGCTAAGTCATGACGTATGTCAGTGACATACTAAAATGTTTTCGTTATTTATTTACTTTTTCAAATCGGTGGAGGTTTCAAAAAATAATTTGATTGTTTTGAAAGGCCCGCCGAACAATGTTTTTGATTGTGAAGAATTTTTTTCCAATAATAAGTTTCCGCTGCTTGAAGTTTTGAAGAGAAAATAAGATAATTGATAAGAAAAATGCAGTGGATTAATTCCGACGGTTAAGACGTCAATTACCAAAAAAAAGAAACAAAAAACAATCAAAAGTTATATTTTACGAACAAGGGCCCACAAGGGGGGTCTTTCTTATGAATAATAGTCTTGAAAGATTGAAAAAGGTCTAGTACCTTTATTAGACCCTCACTCCTATTGTAACCCACGAAAAGATATTCTTTAAAAAATCCACGCCTCTTACAAGCTTTGAAAAGATATTCTTTAAAAAATCCACGCCTCTTACAAGCTTTGAAAAGATATTCTTTAAAAAATCCACGCCTCTTACAAGCTTTGAAAAGATATTCTTTAAAAAATCCACGCCTCTTACAAGCTTTGAAAAGATATTCTTTAAAAAATCCACGCCTCTTACAAGCTTTGAAAAGATATTCTTTAAAAAATCCACGCCTCTTACAAGCTTTGAAAAGATATTCTTTAAAAAATCCACACCTCTTACAAGCTTTGAAAAGATATTCTTTAAAAAATCCACGCCTCTTACAAGCTTTGAAAAGATATTCTTTAAAAAATCCACGCCTCTTACAAGCTTTGAAAAGATATTCTTTAAAAAATCCACGCCTCTTACAAGCTTTGAAAAGATATTCTTTAAAAAATCCACGCCTCTTACAAGCTTTGAAAAGATATTCTTTAAAAAATCCACGCCTCTTACAAGCTTTGAAAAGATATTCTTTAAAAAATCCACGCCTCTTACAAGCTTTGAAAAGATATTCTTTAAAAAATCCACGCCTCTTACAAGCTTTGAAAAGATATTCTTTAAAAAATCCACGCCTCTTACAAGCTTTGAAAAGATATTCTTTAAAAAATCCACGCCTCTTACAAGCTTTGAAAAGATATTCTTTAAAAAATCCACGCCTCTTGTATTGGCCTTAAAAAAATATTCTTTAAAAAATCCACGCCTCTTACAAGCTTTGAAAAGATATTCTTTAAAAAATCCACGCCTCTTGTATTGGCCTTAAAAAAATATTCTTTAAAAAATCCACGCCTCTTACAAGCTTTGAAAAGATATTCTTTAAAAAATCCACGCCTCTTTTACAAGCTTTGAAAAGATATTCTTTAAAAAATCCACGCCTCTTACAAGCATTGAAAAGATATTCTTTAAAAAATCCACGCCTCTTACAAGCTTTGAAAAGATATTCTTTAAAAAATCCACGCCTCTTACAAGCTTTGAAAAGATATTCTTTAAAAAATCCACGCCTCTTACAAGCTTTGAAAAGATATTCTTTAAAAAATCCACGCCTCTTACAAGCTTTGAAAAAATATTCTTTAAAAAATCCACGCCTCTTGTATTGGCCTTGAAAAAATATTCTTTAAAAAATCCACGCCTCTTGTATTGGCCTTGAAAAAATATTCTTTAAAAAATCCACGCCTCTTGTATTGGCCTTAAAAAAATATTCTTTAAAAAATCCACGCCTCTTGTATTGGCCTTAAAAAAATATTCTTTAAAAAATCCACGCCTCTTGTATTGGCCTTGAAAAAATATTCTTTAAAAAATCCACGCCTCTTGTATTGGCCTTGAAAAAATATTCTTTAAAAAATCCACGCCTCTTGTATTGGCCTTGAAAAAATATTCTTTAAAAAATCCACGCCTCTTGTATTGGCCTTGAAAAAATATTCTTTAAAAAATCCACGCCTCTTGTATTGGCCTTGAAAAAATATTCTTTAAAAAATCCACGCCTCTTGTATTGGCCTTGAAAAAATATTCTTTAAAAAATCCACGCCTCTTGTATTGGCCTTGAAAAAATATTCTTTAAAAAATCCACGCCTCTTGTATTGGCCTTGAAAAAATATTCTTTAAAAAATCCACGCCTCTTGTATTGGCCTTGAAAAAATATTCTTTAAAAAATCCACGCCTCTTGTATTGGCCTTGAAAAAATATTCTTTAAAAAATCCACGCCTCTTGTATTGGCCTTGAAAAAATATTCTTTAAAAAATCCACGCCTCTTACAAGCTTTGAAAAGATATTCTTTAAAAAATCCACGCCTCTTGTATTGGCCTTGAAAAAATATTCTTTAAAAATCCACGCCTCTTGTATTGGCCTTGAAAAAATATTCTTTAAAAAATCCACGCCTCTTGTATTGGACTTGAAAAAATATTCTTTAAAAAATCCACGCCTCTTGTATTGGTCTTGAAAAAATATTCTTTAAAAAATCCACGCCTTTCGAACCATTAAACAAATATTTTTTTTAAAAATCCTCGCCTTTGGTAACCATTGGATCACTATTCTTTAAAAAATCCACGCCTCTTGTAAGGCTTGAGAAAATATTATTTAAAAAATCCACGCCTCTTGTAAGGCTTGAAAAAAAAATACTCTTTAACAAATCCACGACTTGAATATATTTAAAAAAATGTCCCAATTTTATTGCGAATCATTGTTATAGCCATCAGATGCCTATTGCCTGACAAATCAAGGCAATTTATAATGATTATGATACAATTAATTACTTCCAACGGAAAATATTTACAATGAATGAAAAAAAAATTCCCAAAAATTTGTGGGAAAATTAAAAAAAATTTGAGATATCTCCGATATCATCGAACGGCCACTTATGTGTGTCAAACGACAAATATATATTGTGTTCGATGATATCACGCTAAAAAAGATTAGGCGGTCTTCATTCAAAAAAAGAACAATCAAATTGTACCGTGGAAAAACACCCGACACCCAAATCTTCTTCGACGTCAGCTGAAAAGATTTTCATTTTTTCCAAACACTCAATCGGCTTTCGGCCGAATTTCATCGACACCATCAAAAAATGTTAATCTAATTATTAGCAAAACAATGATTAGCGACTATGTCGTCCTTGATTATCACCCTAACCCTTCATGGCGTCCTGTTATCGGAACGCGGAGTGTTTCCCAGTGACAGCAAGCCTTTGATTGACGGGCGGGTGGTCGCTGACATATCTAATCGCTTCCGCAACTACACAAAAAAAAAAAAAAATAATAAATGATTAGAGATATGGATTAGCACAATACGACCTAATGTCCATGTTTTATTTATGTTTTCTTTTTGTTTTGGTAGTAACACTTGTTGTCATATTTATTGTGTTGTTGTTGTTTTTGTTCTTTTTTTGTTGTGGTTCGTAATGAGTTTTTTTGCGATCACTTATTCTTTTTTATTATTTACTTCACTTATATCGCCATTTGACGTCGTCGACGTCGTTGCCAGCGTCAACGTCAGTGGTTGCAGTCAGAATTCGTCGGTCAGCCAGCCAGCATTGTTTCATTCAAAGTCTTGGCCAAGTTTTTAAGCTTTGAGTCGTTCTCGTGTACTCGATGTGTTCGGTACACATATTCGTAGTGTCAGAGGAAAAATTAAAATAAATTAAATTTTCGAAAAATAAAAAAAAACATTTCAAAATCGAATCGATCGAAATAATTAATTCCTGGTTAAATGTGCAAAAATAAATTACACCAGTAAATTTAATTATTCGAAATAATTAACTGTATCACGGGAATAAAACCAATCTCAGTCTATTTCTCTGTATTAGTGTGTGTGTGCATACAACATTATTGAGTGTATAAAAATGTAATTACTATTTTCATTTACTAACGTTTTATTTTCATATTAATCAATTAGTGGTAATTAGCAAAAAGTAATTTGAGATCGAAAAAAAAAACTTCAAAGGTAATTAAAATGTCAGAAAAGAACTAAACAGTGAACAATTAATCGATCTGAACAAAAAGTGATTGCTGAAAATTTGAAAATTGGGTTGGCAATTTAAATAAAATGTACATATATAAAATCAAATAATTATATATAATATTTATAAAATAATTTGGAAACAGGGAAAACTGAATACATTTTAGAATACAAACAAGTTTTTTTGTTTATTTTATGTTAATTTTAAAAGTGCTTGCGGAATATATTTTTAAAATATATATATATTTTTTTTAAACTGCTCCTGGAACTCCTTTGTTTTTTTCGAACAAAAATTTTGAATTTTGAAATATTTTTTTACGAACCATTAGAGATTTTATAGATAATATATTGTTGCCAAAAACTACTAGCGTTTTCATCGAGGCATTTTTAATATTTTTTCAAGGTTTGAAGAGTCGATTTTATTAAAAAATGGTTTTGTCATGTTTGTCGACGTAGCCAACCATATCTTTAAGGACCTTCCGAATCATAAGGATATATTAATAAAAAATTAAGGACAATCATAGCCACAAGTGTGGATTTTTAAATAAAAAATGTTCAAAGACTTCCAATAAGTGCGAATATTTTAATAATTTTTTTAAGGATTACAAGATATACCACCGTAAATTTTTTAGGTTAATGTTGATTAGATTTTAGAAGTCTAAATTATATTAATTTTTATATGGACTACTAAAGCCAAAAGCTTGGATACATACATTTTTTTCCGAACTCATAATATATTTATTTACGGAATCATAAATATTTTCCCAAGACTGGAATAATTAAGCGCGGATCTTATAAACATATTTTTTTCAATGACTATCAGAGCTACAAACTTTTTTTACCCTTTATGGTCCGATTTTTTTCGTAGCTATAGAACTATTTTCTGTACAAAGATTTAATCCAGCTATCCTAAAAAGGATATGAACAAAATTTGGCGTCGCTACATCCTTGCATTCGGAAGATACAGTGCCTTCTTTCTGAAAAATACAAATCGACGAAAAAAATCTCTTTATACCCTACACAACTATGTTGTCAGTGTATTATAGCTTTGTGCAGCCCCAAAAGTTTGTAACGCCGCGAAATATTGGTCCTAGACCCACCTTTAAGTATACCGATCATCATATCTCGACTATCTGAGTCGATCTAGACAAGTGTCTGTCCGTCCGTCTGTCCATTATAATTTGTAGCCACAGTTATGGACCAATCTTCACGACATTTTGCATGTAGGATGAAATCTGGTCAATGAAGGGGATGAAATGGACCAAATACTAAATTTTTGTAGGTTTCTCTGGTCGCTCCATAGGTCGCAATTATGGTCCAAACATCGCAAATTTTTACATGGAGAAGGGGATCAGGTCAATCGGTATTCTATGGCGAATATGTTAACTCTCGAAGGACATAAACCTGAAAAGTTGATAGTATATCCAAGAGGAGTGGTTGACCTTTAAATTGATGCCAATTATACTGTCGTATGTACTCGGATGTGGGAGTTGCAATTAAATATTCAGAGATATCTACGTATTCCGATATTATTTAGTAACCCATTACACTATGGAGGGCGTAAATGTAACACTGACTGCTTTTAAATGTTGCATGAGGTTCCAGTTATGGTCAAGAACAACGCCTATAATTTTCGGTGATGATCAGATTATAATATTGGGATGAAGTGGACCGAATACTTAATTTTTTGTGTTTTTTCGATTTGATGTCAATAATAGGCCGAATGGAATCTGGACAATTAATTGTAATGGCTGTACTGAATATGAATATTAATATTCGGAAAATATGTGAGTGTAATGAAAAGGTGCTGTTGATCTTTAATTGGGCTAGATTGTGCAAATATAACGAAATATTGCCCAGGCTCGGAATAAACATCCGCACGGAAAGAGTTCCGTGGTATCAACCGAATTGACTGTAATATGGATAGCCCCATTATTCGTCATTTTGGTGATTATAGACATGTTGTTTATTCGAAATGGTTCTCTTACTTAGCTGGTTTGTGACAGAACATTTGTTCAAAAAAACCGAAAGATTTCCAGGCTCGTCGATCTTTTGCACAGTTCTTCCAGTTTAAAAGACCATGTTCGGCAATATTGTCTTCCACTTGATCTTTTCATCGAATTCGTGGCCTTCCCGTTCTGCGGATGAAGATGCTCACAACATGGCCTAGCCAACGTGACGTAGGGAATGTTAGATATCAAGCAACAGCTATGATTGGCTTTAACATGGCAAAGCCCAGGCTTATCATGGTCTCCCCTTTCATCTCAATTGTGGGCACTGACCTCTCCCCCCCCCCTCGCGCTGTCACTTGAAAAAGCAACGAATTGATTCTCATTGGGTTCTAAAATTGGCCATGGCATAATCCGCCATATCCCTAAGGTCCCGAATGATTATAGGTATTTTAAATGTATAAAAACTTTTTTATTTATTTATAAACAATTTTCAAGAGTTAGCGATGCCTTAAACAAGGATTTTTTAATTTTTTTTTTTTGTTCTTGGTAACCTCAGTGTCGCTCCCAAATGTTTTGTTATAATATTTTTCAAAGACTTTTGGATCTTTAAACGATCATTGACATCGTTACATCCTTGCATTCGGGAGATACAGTGTATTCAAGGTCTAAAACAAATTGGGCCACAAAGGGTTAATAATATTATCCAAAGACACTAGAATCAAAAAGAATTGATTTTAAAATCATATTTTTTTGATACCCTCATCCGTATGTCTAAAGAGGGTATACACACTATGTTATCATAAACATGAGCCTGATCGGAATATTAGTTTTAGACCTCAAATCCATGTTAGACAAGTAAAAGTCGATAATTCACGAAGGTAGTAAGCGATTTAATTCGAACTTTTCACACGGTAATATTTCTTCCTTAACAACTCTCACACTTTACAGAAAAAATATTTTATTTCATAATTTTTTTGATTCAATATTGATAATGTATCTCACATATTTTTTTCACTATTTTAAATACTATTTTTTTCGGAAAAAATGTATACATTTCATAAATTTTAAAATTATGTTCCTATATTCTCACATTTTGTCAATATCTGTGCTCTCTCTTTTGCCTCCCTCCCAGGGATGGAAAATGAAAAATGTGAAAAGATACCAAAATAGTATTTGGAACAACTCTAGTTTAGTAAAAACGACCCGTTTTTTTTTTGAAATTTTTTCCAGAGGTAGGTATTTTGACCCTAATTATGGGTATGTTTTTTTTTCTTGGGGGACGTACCCGGTTACCCGGTTATTTGACCCGAAAGTTCGGTTCCGGGTACCCGGTTATACCCGATTCTACGGATCCGATTAATACAAAATGGGTATAATTTTAAAGGTTATAAAAATACCTTTTCAATGAGTGATGGGGTTATCTCAAACCGTTTTGGAGACACAGCCAAAAAACTGGATTTTGGACCCCTATTTTTATGAAAAACTCCCTAAAAGTCGAACTTGGGTCCATTATGGTCCCTCTCGACTCCTTACTCAAATGATAGACTGGGCATTTTCTCTTTTCAAAATGGTACGGCACGTGGCTGTATCTATTGTGGATCAAAAGATATGGGCCTTAGAATCCTGCAAACCGACTATGTCAAATTCATGTTTAGTATTAACATGAATGTCTTATATGCAAATGCAAAAATATGAGATATGACAGGTACCAACACCGGCTACGCGACAGAATCTCCTTTTATATAGAATAGTTTTCTGGGTAGCCGGCCTTCGGTCGGGGATTTAAGACTCTTTCCTATGGACAGGTACCAACACCGGCTACGCGACAGAATCTATAGAATAGTTTTCTGGGTCGCCGGCCTTCGGCCGGGGATTTAAGACTTTCTCCTATGGACAGGTACCAACACCGGCTACGCGACAGAATCTCCTTTTATATAGAATTGTTTTCTGGGTAGCCGGCCTTCGGTCGGGGATTTAAAACTTTCTCCTATGGACAGATAACAACACCGGCTACGCGACAGAATCTCCTTTTATATAGAATAGTTTTCTGGGTAGCCGGCCTTCGGCCGGGGATTTAAGACTTTCTCCTATGGACAGATACCAACACCGGCTACGCGACAGAATCTCCTTTTATATAGAACAGTTTTCTGGGTAGCCGGCCTTCGGCCGGGGATTTTAGACTTTCTCCTATGGACAGGTACCAACACCGGCTGCGCGACAGAATATCCTTTTATATAGAATAGTTTTCTGGGTATCTTTTGATCCACCGCAGATACTGCCACATATCACACCATTTTGGAAAGGGCAAATTGTGGTCTATCATTTGAGCCGGGTGTGGAGAGGGACTATGATGGACCCAAGTTCGACTTTTAGGGAGTTTTTCAAAAAAATAGGGGCGTTTTTCAAAAAAATAGTCCACCAACACCGGCTACGCGACAGAATCTCCTTTTATATAGAATAGTTTTCTGGGTAGACGGCCTTCGGCCGGGGAATTAAGACTTTCTCCTATGGACAGATACCAACACCAGCTACGCGACAGAATCTCCTTTTATATAGAACAGTTTTCTGGGTAGCCGGCCTTCGGCCGGGGATTTAAGACTTTCTCCTATGGACAGGTACCAACACCGGCTACGCGACAGAATCTCCTTTTAAGACTTTCTCCTATGTACAGATACCAACATCGGCTACGCGACAGAATCTCCTTTTATATAGAATAGTTTTCTGGGTAGCCGGCCTTCGGCCGGGGATTTAAGACTTTCTCCTATGGACAGGTACCAACACCGGCTACGCGACAGAATTTTCTTGTTTTTGTAGGGTTCTAAGGCCCATATCTTTTGATCCACAGCAGATACAGCCACATATCACACCATTTTGGAAAGGGCAAATTGTGGTCTATTTGAGCCGGGTGTGGAGAGGGACTATAATGGACCCAAGTTCGACTTTTAGGAAGTTTTTCAAAAAAATAGGGGCCCAAAAGTTTTTTGGCTGTGTCTCCAAAACGGTTTGAGATAACCCCATCATATCACCACTCATTGGAAAGGTATATTAATCGTATCCGTAGAACCGTTTATAATCGGGTACCCGGACCCGAACTTTCGGGTCAAATAACCGGGTAACCGGGTACGTCCCCCAAGAAAAAAATATATCCCCATAATTAGGGTAAAAATACCTACATCTGAAAAAAATTTCAGAAAAATCTGATCGTTTTTACTAAACTAGAGTTAAGCCTAGAGTTAAGTAATAATATGAGAATTCTTCCTTCTTTCAATTACATTTCAATATGTATGATATTGACTAATTTTAGTTCCACTACGTTTTTTCTCGAAATCCAATTCTCCAAAATAACATGTATTTTAGTTCTAATGTGCTCTTAAAATTATTGAAGTCATCACGGCGATCAGGAGAGTATGCCAAATTTAGTATCTGATAAACATATCCGGGTTAAAAATGGATTGGAACTGATAATATATATCATGGTTTAATGAAGGATTGCAATGGTATAGAAATGCTCACGGTTCCTTTTGGGTGAAAGGTACAGAAATAACTACAATTGTACTGATTTTGATCATCTCTGAGTTGCATTCTTTCGAAGCAAAACAATAACCACCACCATTCATTGCTCAACAATTTGTTGTCTTGACACTACCTCTCACTTGATGGTGGTTAGTTTTTCCGCCACTTGTTTAGCTATTTTTGCCTCACTGGTGATTAGTTTTGTTCGTTCGGTATTATAGTTTGCCAGTATTTATATATTTTTATGAATAACGTTCATAAAATGCGGAAATTTGTATATAAAAAACACCTTAACTTTTTTATATAATGTAAATAATGTATTTTTATTGTATATACACTGATGGCCAAAACTAAAGCAACTGTAATTACAAACATAATAAATGACCTGTAAATTGAAATAAAAACTAGTTTATAGAAAACTAAATTGACGCAATTTTTGCTTGGTCAAAACTAAAGCAACTTTTTGATTCGTCGTTATAAATAGACCAATTTTGCTAGTAATCGTCATCTCAGCCATTATTTTTGATTACGACAGCACGCCTACGAGACGTTGAATCAATAAAATGCTCAATTTGATCTTTGGGTATACTATTCCTTGCATTCTGTACCTTTGGGAATAGCCTCTTCCTGTTTCTGTCAGTATTTTTTTATTTTTTGTGAAGCTCCTATGATTTTGCTATCTATGGTACTTCAAAGATTTTTCTATAGGAAAAAAATATGATGATTGTGTTGACCGTTAAAAATCCTGATTTTTGACTCCGGCAACTATTCGATGTGGGGTTTTAATTGAAATGAGCTTTTGTGAAAGCCAATACGGCTTTCCGATACGTTCCAGGAAATAAAAGCTTTCTTGACGGTATCCAGGTATGAGCTATTACCACAGCTCGTCTACGCTCTGTTCCTGAGGTTATATGCAACGATAACCCTCTCACAATTTCCCTCTCACAAAAGGGTGCTTTTCACATCTATGACAATTTGTTGATTAGTCCAAAGTCATGTTCTTTTGCAGCCTTCCTCCACGATGAACTGTCACTACTGTTCTAGTTGCATAAAAGAAATTCTTAATTCGAGAAATCAATGGAATTTTTCTCCAAAATCATTTTCTGTAATAAATTATTTGCATAATCACTGATAATTTCCTGTTTTATTAGTTTACTGTATTTTTGTTTCTAGCCACTTTTATAATTTATTTTGGCAGTAGTACAAAATCGAAAACCAGGCACATATCATTGTAATAAAATAATCTATAAAAATCGAAATAGGTGTATACCAAACCAAAACATGATTATAACTGTCAAAATAATTACAATTTCAGAGCTAATCTGTTTGTAAAGTTGCATTAGTTTTGTCCAAGCGAAAATTTCATACAATATTATTTATTTCATAATGCATTTTGCATTAATGCTTTTGTTTTTTTTAGGTGAATAAAGTATCCGATTTAAAACTGAAAAAAACCAACACGATATCTTTATAGTACGGCCTTTACAATTTAAGTTGCTTTAGTTTTGGCCACCAGTCTATATATATATATATATATATATATGGGCAATATTGCCAATTTTTTAACATAGCTGAAGCGGAGGTTCGCCCCTTTATAACTCGGGAATTACTTAGGTATATGAAAAAAGTGAATAGTTTTGGGTTAATTGGTCTGTCGTTGCAAACTGTTCATAATATTGACCTCCAAACTTTATTTTGGTGGAAGCTGTGTTTATTGTATTGTATAAAAATGTGTAAAAACAGGTTGTGGCGAACCAGTTTTTTAATGTTCTCTATCGATTTGTGATTAAGTCACTCATTTCACGGTCTTCGTGTCAAAGTAAAACTAGAAGCCAACAAAAGGGGACTACGCCACTTATGTATCATTTTTAAAAATTTTAACTGCATCTACCATTGTGAAGCTCGATTTTGAGTGTTTTTTTTTTTAATTTTATTTCTAGCTTTAGTACGCAAACAGGAATTTCTAAAAATCGATTATAAGGATTGTTGTAGTCGCGAAGTATGTAGTATGCACAGCTTCAGAATAATACTCATCCGAAGGTGGAAATTTTGTCCGATCAAATTTCTAAAAAAAACATTTTTCGGGCCAAATTTTTAGATCTGACAATTGAATGATATGGGTGCCCGCGATCAGTAAGGTTTTTTACGTTTCGGATGATATAAAATCTTCTTCGTGAAAATCCATCTACTAGAACGGCGGGAACTGGCCTTCCAAAAACACGAAATTTGTCAAAAAATGTTTTTGAAAATATCGCGTTTTCTGTGGATCATTTCCGTTTCAGTAAATGACCTGTTACGGATTTTGTACTTTTGCGAAAAGATGTACCCAATTTATCTCAAAAATATGTATATTGTGCTGGCACATCCATGGTTCTTAATGGACCGCGGTGAAATGGGTATAAATCGATGTATTTTTTTAGCGTGCACATCGAAACCTCTGCACAGACTTGTGTGATTTTGATATCATTTGATTCATCATATCATTAAATAATGAAAATATTAACGCAATCTCCTATATTTTTATTACTTATATTTCGCGAAGATGTGCAACTCTATCGCGATTATTTTAATATATTCATATTCTTATTTTACGGAGGAAGATATATATCAACGTTTTTGGTCAATATAATAAACGGCGTAATTTTAAGATTTTTTTCTTATGCCCAAAATTAAAACCCCGATAACTTTTGCGCGCATCAACCAAAAAATTGATCGCAATAGGTTTCGGAGTCAGAACATTTTTCTCTATATGCGTACCAAAAATCATTGATGTACCACGAAAAAAAGCCGATCTCTTGAAAATGGAATATTAAAAAATTGACAATATTGCCCATATATTTACTTAATGGAGTGTCTGGTGAATATATCGAGATGTTGCAAACGGAATGTAAATTTTAATATACAGTCTATCTTATAACATTGTTTTTTTTCGTGATTATTTTCATAGGTTATTTAGTACATATTTCATTTTAATCGCCTCTATTTTTGCGGGAAAATGTATTAATTTCATGAATTTTAAAATTATGTTCCTATATTTTAAATATTGCTATTATCTGCGCTCTTTCTCCTCCCTCACTCTCCACCTCTCTTTGCTACAAACTTATTTGTATTCTTTCAATGCAAAAAAAAACACCACCAGTCATTGTACAAATATTTGTTGTCTTGACAGCATCTTTGCTCTCACTTTGTTGGTGGTGGTTAGTTTTTCCGTTTTGTTAAGCTATTTTTGTTCCATCGGTGGTTAGTTTTGTATTTTGTGGTGTAAATAATCGCAGTGAATTGGCTGTTTAAAATTCGTATATAAAATTTCCAAATCGCAAAAAATTATCCGTGTACAAAACCTGATCAAAAGATTGATCAGGATTGGAAAAAAAGTTCTAATTGAAAAACATAATAGAGAAGAAAACATAGAAATAGAAGGAAAATCAAATAAAATATCCCTCACCACAATAAAGAAGAAAAAAAAACTTCAAAATTGTTCACATTCTCTCCATTTCTCTACAATAGGCCAGTACTTAGAATTTTATGTATGACGTTCATAAAATGAAGAAATCTGAACATACAACATACATGAGTCATTTCTTTTCTATGCACATCATACAAATTCCGATATGAATAATATAGTTTCGATATGTTTTGATGATAATTGTCAACAGTTTATTATTTGTGCTCTGTGTCAGAAGACTTATTTGTCAAAATTTCGTTATAAATGCATGGTACAATTATAAAAGGTAACAGCAAATCCCAGCTGATTTGATTCCAACGTAATACTAGTGTCAATATGAATTTGACAAATTATGTTTTTAAAAATCACCCAACAGGAAAATTGGGAACGCATACAATTTGAAATTGTTCTTTATTAAATGTGCTCCTGTATTCAATTTACTCAATCTGCCTGCTGGGAAAGTTTGAGGAAGCAAATCTTTCTTCAAGGAATAACTCGGTATTCCCAGCATTTTCATATGTGTTACACATATATATGGCAATGGCTCAAGTATAGGAAAGATGTGGAAGCGATAGAAATATAAATTTGATAAATTTTCATTCATGTGTTTCAATTTTTATTTTGAGGATTCGAAAATATTTCATTTTCAAAATAAAAATAATTTGATGAGAATTTGTTAGTTTGTTTACATTTTTTCTGTCAAATGAGTTGACACTAGTAGAACTTACAACAACAAATTTCCATGTGGTTGTTGTATCGTTTTTTGTACAACAACACTTGCTGTTACCTTCTATTATTATACCATGTTATAAATGTAAAAATATTAGGAATACATAAGTTCCGTTCCAGAACCTAAAAGATTCTACTCATTTTACATGTTTTGAAACTTTTTACTCGAAAGCCGTTCTTCAACCCACAAAACTGGTAAAACATTGACTCAAATTTAAGAGAGCACAAAACAAAATGGCGTTCTGAGAGCAATTTTGAAATGTTTCCCTTTTACTAGATTTATTATTAGAAAAGTACTGGAACAGACCAAAAATAAATATAATTAAATAACACAATTTCTAGAGCACTTCCTATATTTGTTATATTTGAAAGTTCTAAAATTGACGAGGTATTCTTTGAGAAATATTGTACCCATTCGCAACCATTTTTCGTTCATATCAAAACCATTTTCCTTTCTTTTTAAAAACACTTGGAAAATTCATTAATTTATTTTTCTGTTGGGAATTTCCAATTCATTTCATTCAATCAAATCCAAAATTATTATCAGTGCCTATAAATATGTTGAGCAATCGTTTGCGTCATAATCACTGGATCATAATTCATGTTTAATCAAATAATTTGATTTTAACCAAAAAACATTTTAGCAACTTCACCCCCTCACTTGAACTGATAAAAATAAATTTAATGTTATTTATTAGTTTGCAGATATGGTACGGAATGCACTTAGACTAATCTAATTTGTTTATAGTTATTTGCAAATCGTGATTATAAAGTCATCGATTATAAACAATTTTTATTATTTGTTTACTTTATAGATTTGCCAAAATAATATTTCAAAGGGGGAGAGGGAGATATGACGGGGAGAAATTCCACTTAGTATGCCAGCTCCAATATTATGCTCAATATATGCGATTAAATATTTTGAAAATAATATGAGGGTTTATTTATGAAGGATTATATTACAAAATTGTGTGTAGGCCTTTCAGAGCTATAAACTAGGATATTTTTAAAGAAAGTGTGTATTTTTTAGGAAAATATTTTCATGGTATATTTGTTACAATTTTGAAGCCTCACTGCATCAAAAAATACCGATAATGTTTTCAATATTTTATAATCTAAGCATTTTTTAAAGGAATACTAGAACTATAATACCTTTCAATGTTGAGAGTCCCTTATTATTTTTTTCTCTTTTGGAATTTTAAATTATTAAAAAGTAAATGTTAAACAATCTTGTTTGAATTTCTGACATAAGTGATTATCAGTAATAACCGCATCGATTATATATTATTTACTGGTGTATTGACACTCCTTTGAAAACAAGTTTATTTTTTGTTGTATACCCAACACGTGCTTTGCAGCCATTGATCTTAAGATTCAAGTTATTTTAAAAGTAAACAGATTTCAAAAGCTAAATTTTTTTATCTGCAACGTTTTTAATCATTTTTTGAATACATTAACTGTTTTAACATTTTTTGGTTTTCTCGGAACAATTTGCATTCGATGCATAGTGTTAATATGAAGAAAATATAAATAGAGTTGGCGGGTTGTTTCGAATATCATTTAAATTTTGTTATTGCTAAATTGCCAGATGTAATCCCATATTGTTGTTTTATTAGTAAGAAAAGTATGACATTGGTGGAGTAAGGCAGGAACGACAATAGCTTCGGATCTCGCCGCTGATCCTCATCAGTGCTCTTAGTTTTTTGTTAGGAGTATTCTTCCAAGAAACTATTTATGACTTCTTTGCAAAAAAAAAAAGTTAGAAAAAAATTTAACTACAGGATTCCTCAAAAATTACTCTTAAGTAATATGACTGTCCTTAAAAAAGGCGAAATTTGGACTCCTACAAACGAACGTTATTAAAAATTTAACGCTTTAGGCTCCATCAAAAAAAAAAAAAAAAACTCATACAAAAAATAATTGTAAAATGAAAAATTTCCAACTTAAAAAAAAATAATAATCATACCAACACCGAATATGGTAGCTATACCGAAGAGTAGACCGACATATCCGATTTTCATTTCCATATTAGTAATGTGTGGGCAATATTTTATATATCTGACATTTTAAATATTGAGATCTCTATCGTGATTTCAACAGTCGGACATGGGTACATCGATATAGAATGATTTATTTTCTAACAAAATATATATTCTTGATGGGGTCTCCGCTGTATATTTCGAGCAAAAAGAATGTCAAAATGCCTTAAGAAAATATTATTTAAAAAATCCACGCCTTGATAGGCAGCTTGAAAAAATATTCTTTAAAAAATCCACGCCTTGATAGGCAGCTTGAAAAAATGTTCTTTAAAAAATCCACGCCTTGATAGGCAGCTTGAAAAAATATTCTTTAAAAAATCCACGCCTTGATAGGCAGCTTGAAAAAATGTTCTTTAAAAAATCCACGCCTTGATAGGCAGCTTGAAAAAATATTCTTTAAAAAATCCACGCCTTGATAGGCAGCTTGAAAAAATGTTCTTTAAAAAATCCACGCCTTGATAGGCAGCTTGAAAAAATATTCTTTAAAAAATCCACGCCTTGATAGGCAGCTTGAAAAAATATTCTTTAAAAAATCCACGCCTTGATAGGCAGCTTGAAAAAATATTCTTTAAAAAATCCACGCCTTGATAGGCAGCTTGAAAAAATATTCTTTAAAAAATCCACGCCTTGATAGGCAGCTTGAAAAAATATTCTTTAAAAAATCCACGCCTTGATAGGCAGCTTGAAAAAATGTTCTTTAAAAAATCCACGCCTTGATAGGCAGCTTGAAAAAATATTCTTTAAAAAATCCACGCCTTGATAGGCAGCTTGAAAAAATATTCTTTAAAAAATCCACGCCTTGATAGGCAGCTTGAAAAAATATTCTTTAAAAAATCCACGCCTTGATAGGCAGCTTGAAAAAATATTCTTTAAAAAATCCACGCCTTGATAGGCAGCTTGAAAAAATATTCTTTAAAAAATCCACGCCTTGATAGGCAGCTTGAAAAAATATTCTTTAAAAAATCCACGCCTTGATAGGCAGCTTGAAAAAATATTCTTTAAAAAATCCACGCCTTGATAGGCAGCTTGAAAAAATATTCTTTAAAAAATCCACGCCTTGATAGGCAGCTTGAAAAAATATTCTTTAAAAAATCCACGCCTTGATAGGCAGCTTGAAAAAATATTCTTTAAAAAATCCACGCCTTGATAGGCAGCTTGAAAAAATATTCTTTAAAAAATCCACGCCTTGATAGGCAGCTTGAAAAAATATTCTTTAAAAAATCCACGCCTTGATAGGCAGCTTGAAAAAATATTCTTTAAAAAATCCACGCCTTGATAGGCAGCTTGAAAAAATATTCTTTAAAAAATCCACGCCTTGATAGGCAGCTTGAAAAAATATTCTTTAAAAAATCCACGCCTTGATAGGCAGCTTGAAAAAATATTCTTGAAAAATATTGTTTAAGAAATCCACGCCTTGGTAGACCCCTTGAAAAAATATTGTTTAAAAAATACACGCCTTGGTAGACCCTTTGAAAAAATATTGTTTAAGAAATCCACGCCTTGGTAGACCTCTTGAAAAAATATTGTTTAAGAAATCCACTCCTTGGTAGACCCCTTGGAAAAATTTTCTTTAACAAATCCACGCCTAAAATCCTTGCTTTCATAGGGACCTTAAATAATGTTCTTTAACAAATCCACGCCTTAAATCCTTGCTTTCGTAGGGACCTTAAAAAATGCTCCTTAACAAATCCACGCCTTAAATGCTTGCTTTCATAGGGACATTGAAAAAATATTCTTTAAGAAATCCACGCCTTAAATCCTTACCTTCATAGGGACCTTGAAAAAATATTGTTTAAAAAATCCACGCCTTGGTAGACCCCATTGAAAAAATGTTATTTAACAAATCTTAAATCCTTGCTTTCATAGGGAGCTTAAAAAATGTTCTTTAACAAATCCACGCCTTAAATCCTTTTTTGCGAACTCATTCAGTCTTTTCCATTCACACCCCCTCAGATCGCTTAGTCCGTGAAGAGTGTCATTTCCCAAGAATTGTCTCCGAAGGCATGTAAATGCTGGACAATGGCATAGGAAATGTTCCAGCGTTTCACTATCTTCCCCACACGCTCTGCACTCGTTACTTCCTTCGCATCCAATCTTGAGAAGATGTGTCTTCAGGCCGAGGTGTCTCGTCAGAACACCCGTCAGTCGGCTTATTTCTTTTTGTGTTTAGCGTTAGGATTTGCTTAGTTTTGTCTTCACTTGGGTCGCCCCATAAGATTTTGGTGATTTTTCCGGTCCCCTCATTATCCCAAAGGGTTTTGTGGGTCTCATGTGTCCATTCCCTCATTTCTTGGCGTGTTTCGCTAAAGGGTTTGGCGGTATACACCTCTATTGTGGGTAGTGCAATGGCACTCCTGGCTAGTTGATTTGCTATCTCGTTGTCTATGATTCCTTGGTGACCCGGTATCCATATAATTCGTACAGGACCTTGTTGTGAGAAATCTTTAATGGTATTTATACATTCTAGTACAGTTTTGGATTTAACTGTTCTGGATGATATTGCCTTTATAGCTTGCTTGCTGTCCGTAATAATATTTACTGTATTTTGTCTTTGGTTTGAAATTAACCAGTTAAGACACTCTGTTATAGCTTGAACCTCCGCCTGTAAGGTCGTGCTGTGATCTGTAAGACGAAGAGAAATTTCAGTACCCGGTTCTTCGATAAAAAGTCCTAGTCCAGTTTTTCCTCATAGTCAAGAGCCATCCGTGTAGCAACAGTTACCAGGCGGCATCTGAACTAGTGTTCCGCTATTCCATACAAATATTTAACTCATTTTATATTTCAATATTTTTTTCTACACTTCCGTCTATATACGAGTCACGTCATGAAAAATAAAATTGAACAATACAAAAAAAAAAACGTGAAAGAATGTGTTATGAATTTCCATATTTTGAAATATAGATAATCAAAGTATTAAAAAGTGTCTATGTATATGACGGTATTGTCTATTGTAATAAATCTTGTAATTTGTGTATCGTTCTGAAACGTGCTTTAATTAAATTTAACAATAACAATTAAGAATTTGAAATATTTTTCATACAGCCCAAAATAAATCTGATATTTTATAGTTCAGAATTAAACATGTAAACGTAATGGAAAATTATTGCGAATTTATTTCTAGGGAGGGTTCGTGTATTTTTCAAGAATATTTTTTCAAAGTTTTTTTAAAAGAATATTTTTAAGGGGTCTACCAAGGAGGGAATTTTTTAAAGAATATTTTTTCGAGGTTTATCATATTATTATTGAAATATTATTGAAGGTTTATCTCTATTTAATTTCCTACGAATATTTCCTATGATCCTATCTTACCAAAGTCATCAGACGTCTATCAAATTTATATCTAATATGGCGCTTGTCGTTGTCATCTGAAGTACCCCCCAATTCGGGGACATTGTCAGGGGTGTGGAAAAAATAACGAGTCATTGTAGATAATTTCAAAATCACCTCTTCTACGTCATCAAACACTTTTCCAATTGAATTGAATTGTTTGTAGACACATTTTACAAGTACAACAAAAAAAAAACTGGGGCATGTGTACGGAACTGGAGTGCCAAACATCTTGAAATTGACTACACGCAGTAATTCTTTGAATGAACAAAAAACGACTTCTCCAATAATTTCAAAGTTCACTGACATTCATTGCAATAATTTCCATTGTTGATAATAATATTAAATACTTTTGGTAGATAAAACTAAGATGGCGGAATGAATGGGGTACTTAAGGAAAAAGTATAGATATTATAGGGTTTAAATACTGCTTCACTAGCTGGATTTTTACTTAGTGTTATCTGTAAATTGTAAGCAGTCGGTTACATTTTCTCGAAATACAAAAAATAGTCTTCCTAAATAAAATATTCCTAAGGACAAGGATTTATTCCTCTTACTATAAGTCTGCATAGAATACTCAGGTAAATTATTAAATTATTTTTTGAAAAATATTCATTAAAAAATCCACGCCTTGGGCAAGCCTCGAAAAAATATACTTTAAAAAATCACGCCTTGGGCGAGCCTCGAAAAAATATTCTTTAAAAAATCGACGCCTTGGGCAAGTCTCGAAAAAATATACTTTAAAAAATCACGCCTTGGGCGAGCCTCGAAAAAATATTCTTTAAAAAATCGACGCCTTGGGCAAGTCTCGAAAAAATATTCTTTAAAAAATCCACGCCTTGGGCAAGTCTCGAAAAAATATTCTTTAAAAAATCCACGCATTGGGCAAGTCTCGAAAAAATATTCTTTAAAAAATCCACGCCTTGGGCAAGCCTCGAAAAAATATTTTTTAAAAAATCCACGCCTTGGGCAAGCCTCGAAAAAATATTTTTTAAAAAATCCACGCCTTGGGCAAGCCTCGAAAAAATATTCTTTAAAAAATCCACGCCTTGGGCAAGCCTCGAAAAAATATTCTTTAAAAAATCCACGCCTTGGGCAAGCCTCGAAAAAATATTCTTTAAAAAATCCACGCCTTGGGCAAGCCTCGAAAAAATATTCATTAAAAAATCCACGCCTTGGGCAAGCCTTGAAAAAATATTCTTTAAAAAATCCACACCTCTGGTAACCCTGTGGAAAAATATTCTTTAAAAAATCCACGCCTCTGGTAACCCTGTGGAAAAATATTCTTTAAAAAATCCACGCCTTTGGTAACCCTGTGGAAAAATATTCTTTAAAAATCCCCACCTATTGTAACCCTCCGATCGATTACACCTGTCATTCGACTACTTTCCAACACTAGACCCAAACAAACAAATGTCTGTCAAACAAAAGAGCGCATAAACCGTTAACGGTACTTTAGTTTCATAGTAAAAAAGTTCTGCATTAGGAATCAGCCCTTGTCCGCTATTATTAATTTTTTATTATTTTGTCTTTTTATTTTATCAGATTAACAACAACAGTATTAAGGCTGGTTCCTGAAACAACAACAACAAAACTATAAATAAATGCATTTAAATTTTTAACAAAAAAAATATATTTTTAATAAAAAAATTAACTACTGTGATACAAGAAAAAAACAATTAAAACAAAATGGGAATACCAATGGAATCCACATCAGAAAAGAGAGCAGACCTCAATGAAACCCAGGATGTTGAGGCCACCACAGGAAGGAGCAAACACAAGACTACGTAAGGTTTCACTTCGGAAATAAAAAAATGAAAATTTGAATTTACTTATAAATCCCATTTCTCCCCCTCTCTTTCCCTCCCCTTGCAGTGTCTTTGAGGCTGTGGTCCATTTATTTAAGGGCAGTGTCGGAGCTGGCCTCTTTGCCATGGGTGATTGCTTTAAAAATGGTGGCCTCTTCGGGTCCACAATTCTAATGCCCATCATTGCTGTGATCTGTGTCCATTGTGAACAAATGCTAATCACCGGTTCGATGTTGGCTGTCGAAAGAAATAAATCTGCGACATTTTATGATTATCCCGATACCATAGAAAAGTGTTTTGAAGCCGGACCTAAACCTTTCCGTCGCCTGGCGAAAATAATGAAATTTATTGTGGAGATGTTTTTGTGTATTACCCAGTTTGGATTTTGTTCAATATATTTTGTGTTCATTACGGAGAATATGCATCAGGTAAGGGAGGATCAATTTAAAAACAAAAAATTTCTTAAAAAAAAAATTACGCAGTAGCTGAGGAAGACTTTTTCCGGAACACAAAAGACTGAGAAAGAAAAAGACTGAGAAATTTTTTTCTATAGAAAAAAATTTCTCAGTAGCTGAGAAAGACTTTTTTCTATAGAAAAAAATTTCTCAGTAGCTGAGAAAGACTTTTTTCTATAGAAAAAAATTTCTCAGTAGCTGAGAAAGACTTTTTTCTATAGAAAAAAATTTCTCAGTAGCTGAGAAAGATTTTTTTCTATAGAAAAAAATTTCTCAGTAGCTGAAAAAAAATTTTTTTTCTATAGAAAAAAATTTCTCAGTAGCTGAGAAAGATTTTTTTCTATAGAAAAAAATTTCTCAGTAGCTGAGAAAGACTTTTTTCTATAGGAAAAAAATTCTCTATAGCTGAGAAAGACTTTTTTCTATAGAAAAAAATTTCTCTATAGCTGAGAAAGACTTTTTTCTATAGAAAAAAAATTCTCTATAGCTGAGAAAGACTTTTTTCTATAGAAAAAAATTCTCAGTAGCTGAGAAAGACTTTTTTCTATAGAAAAAAATTTTTCAGTATCTGAGAAAGACTTTTTTCTATAGAAAAAAATTTCTCAGATGCTGACGAAGACTTTTTTATAGAAAAAAATTCATCGGGTGCTGAGAAAGACTTGTTTCTATAGAAAAAAATTTCTCAGTAGCTGAGAAAGACTTTTTTCTATAGAAAAAAATTTCTCAGTAGCTGAGAAAGACTTTTTTCTATAGAAAAAAATTTCTCAGTAGCTGAGAAAGACTTTTTTCTATAGAAAAAAATTTCTCAGTAGCTGAGAAAGACTTTTTTCTATAGAAAAAAATTTCTCAGTAGCTGAGAAAGACTTTTTTCTATAGAAAAAAATTTCTCAGTAGCTGAGAAAGACTTTTTTCTATAGAAAAAAAATTCTCAGTAGCTTTGAAAGACTTTTTTCTATAAAAAAAAAATTCTCAGTAGCTGAGAAAGACTTTTTTCTATAGAAAAAAATTTCTCAGTAGCTGAGAAAGACTTTTTTCTATAGAAAAAAATTTCTCAGTAGCTGAGAAAGACTTTTTTCTATAGAAAAAAATTTCTAAGTAGCTGAGAAAGACTTTTTTCTATAGAAAAAAATTTCTCAGTAGCTGAGAAAGACTTTTTTCTATAGAAAAAAAATTCTCAGTAGCTGAGAAAGACTTCTTTCTATAGAAAAAAATTTCTCAGTAGCTGAGAAAGACTTTTTTCTATAGAAAAAAATTTCTCAGTAGCTGAGAAAGACTTTTTTCTATAGAAAAAAATTTCTCAGTAGCTGAGAAAGACTTTTTTCTATAGAAAAAAATTTCTCAGTAGCTGAGAAAGATTTTTTTCTATAGAAAAAAATTTCTCAGTAGCTGAGAAAGACTTTTTTCTATAGAAAAAAATTCTCATTTTCTATAGACATTTTTTTCTATAGAAAAAATCCATCCTCAGTAAAGAAATCTAAGTAACCTGACTGTGATTTTGTCTCCCTAACCTCAAATTTCTATTTTTTCCTCTTCTTCCAGATCCTTCAAAGTTATGGCATTGACATTAGCATGAGCATGACAATGTTAATATGTCTATTGCCCGCCATGATTCCCTCGCTGATGACAAATTTGAAATATATCTCCCCTGTATCGGCCTTTGCAAGTTTCGCTTTACTTTTCGGTTTGGTGGCCACGCTGAGTTTAGCCTTCTTAGATGGTCCAATGCCATCGATAACTGAGAGGCATTATTTTACTTTTGGTCCAGAATTGTCTCTATTCTTCGGAACAGCACTCTTTTCATTTGAAGGCATTGCCTTGATTTTACCCATTCGCAATTCGATGAAGGATCCCAAGAAATTTAATCAACGTTTTGGTGTTTTGAATATTTCAATGCTCATTATTACCCTGCTGTTTGTATTTACCGGCTTCGTGAGCTATACCAAATGGGGTGAGGGGGTTGAGGGTAGTATTACATTGAATTTGGATGCAGATGATAAGTGAGTAATGATACGACTTGGTTATTACATATCGGGATAATGATTTTTGATTCTTTTTTTAGACTTTCCCAAGCTGTGAAGATTGCTGCGGCCCTGGGTGTCTTCTTTGGCTATCCCATCCAATTTTTTGTTATGATGAAAATTATCTGGCCTCCACTGAAGCAAAATATGGCTGCGGCCCAAAAGCGACCCATTACCGTGCAGGTTATGTTCCGTTTTATAATGGTGTTGTTGACATGTAAGTGAATGCCTCTCAAAGAGATTTAGGATTTCAAATTAATATCTTTCCTTCTTTTCCTCCACAGTTGGCGTTGCTTTATTGGTCCCACAGCTCCATTTATTCATCTCGTTGATTGGTGCCCTCTGCTCCACCTCTCTGGCCTTTTTATTCCCCGTCTTCATTGATTTTGTGGTGCGAGCCCAAACTCCCAAGGGTTTGGGTACTTGGGTCTATTTGAAAAATATGGTCATTATGATAATTGCACTGCTGGGTATCATTACCGGCACCTATGAAAGTATTCATCAAATTGTCAAGGCATTCTATGAAGATTAGTTCCCCGAAACAAAAGAGGCATGCCAAAGAAGCACCGGCTATTCTAGAATTATTATTAATATTAGTTAGTATTGTAAAATATATATTATTGTATAATTGTAATTTAATTGTAAATAATGTTTAAGTTTAGAGAGAACAAAAAAAAAAACAACAACACGTCGATATATAAATATTTTACTTCTTTGTTTAGAACAATTTATGTTACGTATATATTTCCTGTTAAACCAACAACAAAAAAGTATTTTTTAAATCTCACCTTTGTTATTATTATTGTTAATTGTTAATTATTACTATAAGATTTATGTAAATTTATTTGTAAAGCAACAACAATGGAACTCCAAAACCCCCAACAACTTGCCATCATCATAGCAAATAAATGCAAAAAAATGTGATTTGTTCTGTAATTAAAAAATAAAAAAGAAAAGTTGTTCAACAAAACATTTTGTATTTTATTTATTGAATTACATTGCCGGCACGCCTGACAGATAGACAGGCAAGACAGCCAGCCAACCGATCAACCAACCTGTTCTCATGGTACAAGTTCTAGTTTGAGTTCAATTTGAGACGTATTTAGAAAAAAAAAACAAAACTACTTCTTTGTTATGTGGCCTTGGATGGTTGGCAATTAGAGGCAAATCAAAATTGCAGCATTAGGTTAGACAACACGAAGTAATTTTTTAACGATACTGGAGGAAAAGGTGCACAAGAGGACGTGATTTTTTTGAATGAGCAAGAGAGATCTACGGGCGGGGATTTTTATTAAGATTACTTTTTAAAAGATTTTTTTAAAGAATATTTTTCAAGGGCTACCAAAGGCGTGGATTTTTTAAAGAATATTTTTTCAAACCAACAGTTACCAAAGGCGTGGATTTTTTAAAGAATATTTTTTCAAACGACCAGTTACCAAAGGCGTGGATTTTTTAAAGAATATTTTTTCAAACCAACAGTTACCAGAGGCGTGGATTTTTTAAAGAATATTTTTTCAAACCAACAGTTACCAGAGGCGTGGATTTTTTAAAGAATATTTTTTCAAACGACCAGTTACCAAAGGCGTGGATTTTTTAAAGAATATTTTTTCAAACCAACAGTTACCAGAGGCGTGGATTTTTTAAAGAATATTTTTTCAAACCAACAGTTACCAGAGGCGTGGATTTTTTAAAGAATATTTTTTCAAACCAACAGTTACCAGAGGCGTGGATTTTTTAAAGAATATTTTTTCAAACCAACAGTTACCAGAGGCGTGGATTTTTTAAAGAATATTTTTTCAAACCACCACAAAAATAGTTCGAATTTGAAAATGGAGTATCGGCCCCCTCCTCTTGGTATTTATCCCCAAAATTATCAAAATTGTGTTAAAATTTAATTTTATAATAGCATGCGAACAGACTATCAGATTTTAACCGAACTTTGTACAACCTATTACCTTTACCAAGCCTGTATCAAGTTTGAAGATGAAACCCACTGGAACCGACTGCCCTTTCTTATGGTACCTACCTACAAAAAGGGTCCATATTAAAGAAACTTTAAAAATTTATTTGAAGCTAATTCAATACCCGATTTGACTGCAGACCTGGAAAATCCACCATTGACCAGATTTTCACTCTGCGCCATATCCTGGAAAAGACCCACGAAAAACACATCGAAACATACAACCTATTCGTCGACTATAAAGCCCAATTCGACAGTCCTAACCGCTCAGATGTGTTTAAAGCCATGTCTGCCTTCGGCATTCCTGCAAAATTAATACGGCTATGCAGGATAACTTTAGGTGGCACACTGTCAGCAGTTAAAGTCGGAAAGGACCTATAGGAGCCCTTCAATACCGAAGGAGGATTCAGACAAGGTGACAGTTTGTAATCTTTTCAACATCCTGCTGGAAAAGTTCATACGAGACGCAAAGGTGAACAGAAATGGCACACTGTGCACCAAACAACACCAGTTACTCGTCTACTCCGATGACATCGACTTAATGGGTCGAACATTGAGAGCAGTAACAGCCACCTTTGGACATATTGAGAAGGAGTCTGCCAAAGTGGGTCTGGCAGTAAACGGCGAGAAGACCAAGCTGATGGTATCTACGCGCAAGACGTCCAGTAGACTCAGACCAACTGTGGAACTTGAGAACTACAGCTTCGAGGTAGTGAAGCTGTAGTTCTCAATTTTTTTTTTCTTTTTAATAAAATTAGTGACAACAGTTTTGACATTCGGAGAAGGATTGTGATGGCCAACATATGCTACTATGGTCTAAGTAAGCAGTTTTTCTAAACTGCCGCCAGAGCAAACTCACACTTTAGAAGACGCTGATACTACCCATGCTGTTATATGGATCTGAATCATGGGTACTTGCGCAAGCAGATGAGACACTTACTTGATTAGTTAGCCACTTGCCAAACATTGAAATATATTATTATTTTTAGAATAATACCTTCTAAGATATCATTAAGAAATCTTGTTAAATGGAGTAGTATAGTTTGCAATTTAAATGAAATCGGCCTTAATGGCTTCAAATTGCATTTTTGGAATAAATAAACTAAACATATCTTGGGGTTTTTGAGAGGCCGATCTGCGTTGACGGTGAGTACTGAACCGCAGCCTATACGCGGACATCGACATAGTCAGTCATATTGAGCTGCTACAACTACAGTGGCTAGGCCATGTTGTGCTCAAAAGGCTTATAAAAACGAGCTTACTATGGTTCACGCAGAAGGGGAAGGCCTTCTGCGTGAACCATATCCTTTTCAAGGATACTTCAAACGTAGATTAAAATAAATATGTTTTCAAGGATTGTTAGTTCCCTAGGCGTAATTTTTTTAAGGAATATCTTCTATCGATGGCCCTGAAGAATGTTTTTTTCAAGGACCTTGAAGTGTGACTTTCTGTCAAGGATTATAAGGACTATTATATTGGAGCGGACTGATCCGGTCCAAATCAATTTTATCCAAATTTCCGCGGGGTATTTTGAATATTTCCACCTTTCAATTGACTAAAGCAATATATAATTGGGAGGCTGAAGGGAGCTTTTAGTTTCTATTACTTTTTAATTATCCAAAAGAATCGTCATTTAAGATGTAATAGACATATGACAATATTGACTACTCGACAGAAACTCCTTAAAAAGGACGTATTGTGTGTGCCCGATCTTCGGCCATGGATATACGTCTTTCTCCTATGGACAGATGCCAAGATTATATTATTTTAAATGAAACTATACCAAACTTTGGAAGCCCCTTTCTGGGTATGTTTGCTATTATATGTAAGCAGGATCTTAATAGGTTCAAAGTAGTGCATATATTGTCATAGTTATTTGAATCTAAATGGGAAATAAACGCACTTTGGTGGTCAATTATGTGATCGTTGTTCAAAACGAATCGCGACCGATTCGAATTCAGACTATAAAACATTTCGAATTGGATTACATTAAACTAATTCCAGTCAATAGTTGCAATTAATTCAAAACAAACTGAAAATAGCACAAATATTACCTCTTATTGCTTGCGGATTGTATTGAATTGAGGACTTGAATTGAGAGTTGATTGAAGAATAAAAATATTGTTGATTGTAGAAAACAACGGTGATAATTTATCCTAGATCACTTATACATAAATATTTTAACTCGACCAAAATCCAAAGTATTTCCGGAACATCCACACTTGAATTCCACAAAATTTCTAACACATTTTTTTTCATTTTTTAATATTTACACTTAGCTTACGCCACCGACACTTTATTTGCAGTCTTCTTATCTTCTAATTTTTTCATTTGCTTTTCCTTTTTCTTAATAAATTCACTTTTGTCCAGATTATTTTGGAAGAATGTGGTCTCCTTGCGGGCCTGTGACACCTCAGCCATAAGGCGTTGTTTATGCACGGCAGCCTCATAATTCATACGTTCCGTGAGATGGCACCATTTGAAACGTGGTAAATATTTCATACTCCAAATATAATCGTAAAATTGTGATTTCTTGCGGGTCGATATTTGTTTATTATTCAGCAGGGGAACAATTTGTTTGGCGATACGTTTCGATTCAAACTCCACCCAACCTTCGGTGAAGTGGCGGGCAAAGGGTTTGCGTTTTTTCTTCTTCTTTTTGTCGTCGCCTGGTAGAGAGACAAAAATAAATATAATTTTAATTAAATGTTCCAAATTAGTAATCTAAAGGACTTACTTCCTGGCAGCTTCTCTGGTTGCAAATACACTCTGCCAATTTTACCATATTCACCCAAAATCTCCCGTATGCGTGTAACATTCATGTGTTTAGGTATATTGGAAATATAAATAATGCCCTTTTTACGTTTATTCTTGGGCTTATCTTCACCGGGTTGGAAATTGGCCAAATCCATATCATCATCGTCCTCGTCATTATCCTCTGCAGGACTTTCAATTGCCAAACCAGTACCATCATCCTCGTGGTCATCACTGGCTACTTGGTGTTCAGAATCCTGCTTGTTGTTTGTGTTTTTGTTGGAAATCTCTTCATTCTCCTCAGCCTCATCACTACCGGACATTTCCACATCTTCGTTCACCACTTTTGGTACTTTGGGGGATTTTTTAATTTTCTTTTGTTTCTTCGGTTTTACTGCCATGATTTTTGGGTATTCTGTATTTTTATTTGATTGAATTATTCAATAATTTAAAAAACGTTCGGAAAATATAAATTTTCTGTTGTTTTGATGCGAATCAAAACAAATGCACGTGAAGGCCTGCTGTCAGCCAATGTTTGTGGTTGGCAACGCGAAACTGATTAGTAACAGAGAATGGTGGGTACTTGGTAGTCTATTAAAGAGGGTATTTTTTCAAGAGCCAGTTATCAAAGGCGTGGATTTTTTAAAGAATATTTTTTCAAGGGCCAGTTATGAAAGGCGTGGATTTTTTAAAGAATATTTTTTCAAGGAACAGTTATCAAGGGGGAGGATTTTTCAAGGACCAGTTATCAAAGGCGTGGATTTTTTAAAGAATATTTTTTCAAGGGCCAGTTATCAAAGGCGTGGATTTTTTAAAGAATATTTTTTCAAGGGCCAGTTATCAAAGGCGTGGATTTTTTAAAGAATATTTTTTCAAGGGCCAGTTATCAAAGGCGTGGATTTTTTAAAGAATATTTTTTCAAGGGCCAGTTATCAAAGGCGTGGATTTTTTAAAGAATATTTTTTCAAGGGCCAGTTATCAAAGGCGTGGATTTTTTAAAGAATATTTTTTCAAGGGCCAGTTATCAAAGGCGTGGATTTTTTAAAGAATATTTTTTCAAGGGCCAGTTATCAAAGGCGTGGATTTTTTAAAGAATATTTTTTCAAGGGCCAGTTATCAAAGGCGTGGATTTTTTAAAGAATATTTTTTCAAGGGCCAGTTATCAAAGGCGTGGATTTTTTAAAGAATATTTTTTCAAGGGCCAGTTATCAAAGGCGTGGATTTTTTAAAGAATATTTTTTCAAGGGCCAGTTATCAAAGGCGTGGATTTTTTAAAGAATATTTTTTCAAGGGCCAGTTATCAAAGGCGTGGATTTTTTAAAGAATATTTTTTCAAGGGCCAGTTATCAAAGGCGTGGATTTTTTAAAGAATATTTTTTCAAGGGCCAGTTATCAAAGGCAGTTATCAAAGGCGTGGATTTTTTAAAGAATATTTTTTCAAGGGCCAGTTATCAAAGGCGTGGATTTTTCAAAGAATATTTTTTCAAGGGCCAGTTATCAAAGGCGTGGATTTTTTAAATAATATTTTTTCAACGCCTTGAAGGTACTTGAGAATATATATATTTTTTTAATCTATGCAGCTATATTGAAGGTTCGTGGAAACATAAAATTAAAAGAAAATCTGCGCTTTAAAGGTACTTGAGAAAAAATTTAAAAAATCTACGCATTGAAGGCACTTGAAAAAATAAATTTTGAACATTGTATGCCTTTAGGTTATTTGAAAAAATAAATTTTTAAAAATCTACGCCTCATTTCCAGGGGATTTCTTTACCCTAGCACCATAAATAGGTGTGATATTGGTAACATTCAACAATAGACCTCTTCAAATATTTAGGTATAACAAATATATAATAATTACAAGGTAGGGCACAGCACAATTTTTTCTCAAGGTGGCTTGTTAAATCAAATCAAAATATATATTTTGTGTATGTGTGCGTATTGTTTTGAATACTATGTCAAATAAATTCAAAATAAATTGAAATATATTCAAGTTTAATTGAAATGAAAATAATGTTTTTAACACGTTCATCTGGAAGTAATTACTTTGTTATGGATGAAACAAATATTTAATGGTATTCCCTACTGAATTTTGGAAAGAAATCATAACCTTTCATTCATTTTTCGCGTTTTTAGTTTTGTGTTGAAAAAATGTCAAATAAACACAAACACTTGTTGCGAATATTTATTTTATTTTTGGCAGAAGAAGCCACACGTGCATAGTTACTTTTTTGTTATTCACCTCAAGCTGCCCTACCTTGTATTATTGTACTATGCATTCATGGCAATAATTATACCATGAATTCAAGTAGAAATTATGCACTTTGACAGTTAATATTACATCAGCTGCGCTAAATTAACTACCTATTTATGGTGTTATATATCAGAGCAGCATTTCAGCCCTCTAGAATACGTAGACCTCTTCAAATATTTAGATAAAACTCCCTTATCCAATTATATACAGCCATATAATTGGTATAGATTTAAATATCCACATTCCTCTACAATCAAAATCTCGGGTCTATATCCTTCAGGAGTAAATATATACCCCATAGAATAAAATTTTTGTCATTGTCAAACATTCTGTCTTCATTGACCAGATTCCCTTCCTGGTGTACAATTTCGTGGTGTTTGGGGCATAACTGTGACCTCAGAAAAACAGACAAACATTAACGTTTTTGGTCCATTTCATCCTCTAAATATTAAAGGATCATTACCAAAACAATAGGGCGTTATATGCTATAAGCTATAATATTCTGACAACATAGTTGTGTAGGGTATAAAAATCGACGCCCGCATTGGTCCTGGAAAAAGAGTTCCATGACAACTTCACGCTCCTTTTATTGATGCCACCTTTCGATTTACAGACTCCTATAAACAACAATCGGTGCTATCAATTATTAGTGAGTTGCCAACTCCCCTAATGAAGTTAAAAGGTAGAGTATTTTCTTACGTTGTCATTTCTATCATTATTTCAAAAATTATAATAAATTATTTCTTATTTATTATTAACAATTAATAAATGAATTATTTAAAATTAAACATAAGTATATTTAAAATTTACCAGTTGTTGCGTTTTAATGCATTTAAAAATAATCGATTAAACTGCAATGCACCGAGATTTGTTTTGTTGTTATCGATTGCAGAGCACATCATTTCCGATAACTAGAATGTCAACACTTACATATCCCTAATTTTCATTCGAGTACGAGTTGTTGACATGAACGTGTGTAGTGAGATGAGACTCGGGCGCGCGCAAAATTAAGAAGAGAAAAATGTAGTTTACAATTAGAAGAAGAAGCCGTTAACGAAAAAATAAGTTATATATATTTTTGTTATTTCAATATAATTAACAAAAAATTAAATATAATTTGTCAACGAAAGAAAACAAAAAAGGAATAAAACAGCGTTGCGAGTGTTTTGGTTACGAAGATAATTAAAAAGCCAACAACGAATTGTGTGTGTTTGTGTTACCTACCTACCTTACCAATAAAGTTAAGCTTAAGTTAAAGAATTTACAGCAACAACAACAAAAACAACGACTTCACCATAAAGAAACGAAGAAAAAAAACAACAATATAGTGCAAAAACAAGTTTTTGTATGTAGTTTTTTGATCAGTCAGTGGTGTATGGAATACGAAAAATACGATCAACACAAGAAAAAATATTTAAAACAAAACGACGAAATATATACAAAAAGATGAAATAGAAGGAAATGATAAAACAGTAGTTAATTTTGAAACATTGAGAAGAAGAATCCCTACCAGCAAAACAAAAGGCAAATTTAATTGTGATTAAGCAAAAATAATAAAAGGAAAATAGCAACAACATAATAGTTGTTTAAAAGAGAAATAATAATTAAACAAGTCTTATCCCTTTGCAATTTAAAAGCAGTTAACTAAATTTCATCTGCCATTCTGTTGTTTATTTTATTCTCCCTGTTATTTGCCTGACTGCCCCACCACTCTCATAACGAATATTCTTATCATGATTCTCAGTGTATGAGTGTAGTGTGTGCTCTTTCTAACAAGTGTCCAAAAAATGCCAAGATAAATAACTCTCCTTTATTTACGCTCTTGCTCTATCTTAACGGAGTGCTTGATCAGCGAGCACATTGATCAAGTGTCCTTAAATAAAAACAAAAACAATCGTTAACAGAAACGTCGTCGACGACGACTGCATCGTTTTTATTCTACCAACAACAACAATCAACAACGGCCGCAGCCGACCCAGCACAACACACAAGAGCATACGACGCAATCGTCGCCGACATTCTTTTGTTGCTGTTCTTTCGTGTTCTTAACTAACATCCCTCTCGGCTGTAGTGTTGTTGTTATTATTACAACTACTACTATTGCTTGCTGCTGTTATTATTATTGTGTCAAACCAACAAGAGGCCAGTCGGCACAAGAACAACAACTACTACTATAACGACGGACGTTACGAGTGGTAAAACAACAATAACTACTACACGATTTGCTTCGATTGTGTGTTGTTGTTGTGTGTTAACAATGCAGCTGCTTTTTTTACGTTTGCATTTTTCTTGTTGTTATAATAACATAACGTCGTCGTCCACCACATTGGGAGAGTAGGCAATACTACAATGATGATGAGTAAGAGAATTACACAAATGTAACAACAACAAAACCAACAAAAATTTAACTGAACAAACTACGAGAAATAAAAAAAAAAAACAAAAATAAAAACAACAAACGAACGAGATTACTCAGTTAAGAAATTCTCAATAAAAAAGTAACCAATCATCAAAATAAAAATAAACAACAACGAGAAATAATAAAAAACGAAGTTATTGTGGAAAAAATTCAGAAAAATATAAAGAAAATTATTAAATAAAAGTGCATTATTTAAAATAAAATAAATTAAAACAAATTAAATAAAAATATAAAGAGTTACTCTATTCGAAAGAAAAGGCCTTAGAAAAAAGTCTATTTTTATAGTGATATTTTTGTGTGACCACGAAATCAAAAATTTATCGTTTTTTAAACTTATAAAATTTCATCATCGTCATCATCCATCATCATGAAAGTAACCGTCTGTTTTGGTGACACACGCATCCTTGTGCCCTGCGGCGATGGCAATCTCTTGGTTAAGGATTTAATACACGAAGCAACAAGGCGCTATAAAAAAGCAGCAGGAAAGGTAAGTCCATAAAATGTTTGTTTTGTGATTTATTGGGTATTTAATTTTATGATTCAAATGTTTTATGTTTGGATTTTTTTGATTTTAGTAAGAAAATAAAAATGTTGTTGTTATGGAGAAAGTATTTTTTTTTTGTTTCATAAAAAATGTTGACGGGACATTTTTAAATGTTTTAATGGGTGAAAAGGAAATTTTATTAATGAGTTAGGTGTTTAATGTAAATTAGAGGCTTGGATTTAAAAAAATCAAGTAAAATATTTTTTAGTAATGTCAATAATCGTGGATTTTTTGTAAATATTTTTTCAAGTATTATAGTGGTAGATTTTTAAAAAATATTTTTCAAGCTCTGCCATAGTCGTGGATTTTTTAAAAATATTTTTATAGCTTAACCATAGGCTTGGCACTAAAATAGGCATGAATTTTTTAAATTGTTTTTTTTGTACCTATGGTAGTACAAAAAATTTAATTTGCAAAAAGAAAAAAAAAATTAAAAACAATTTTTTTTTGAAATTTTATAGGGCTGGAATTTTTAAAAATATTTTTTTTTTGTTTGGAATTTTTATAGGCGTGGAATTTTTAAAAATTATTTTTTTTTAATTTGATATCCTACACAACTATGTTGTCAGGGTATTATAGCTTTGTGCAGCTCCAAGAGTTTGTAACGCCGCGAATTATTGGTCCTAGACCCACCTTTATGTATACCGATCGTCATATATCGACTAGCTGAGTCGATCTAGACATGTGTGTCCGTCCGTCCGTCAGTCTGTCCATTATAATTTGTAAACACGATACAGGCCACAGTTATGGACCAATCTTCACGAAATTTTGCATGTAGGATGGGTTCTGGCCAATGAAGACCCCTATTGTTTTTAGTTGGGATCGGTTAATATATAGGGGTTTTTCTGGTCGCTGAAGAAGCCGCAATTATGGCCCGGACATCGTGAAATTTTACATGGAGTAAGGGATCGGGCCAAAGAATGAGCATGCCTGTTTTGATAAAGATCAGTAAATATTAAGCGGGTCAAATAAACCCTGACTTTTGTGTGAAAAAAATTTGTATTCTATGGCGTATATATTTGCCCCTTAAGGTCATTGACCGGAGAAGTTGATGGTATATCCAATATTTACAGGTGCTTAGGTACTGAGATATTATTTAGTAACCCATTTCCACACAGAAGCGGAAATATACCGCTGTGAAATGTTCCATGAGGTTCCAGTTATTGTCAAGGACAACGCCTATAATTTTCGGTGATGGTCACATACTAATTTTGGGATGAAGTGGACCGAGAACTTTTTTGTGTGTTTTTTGAGTCGATCTGTAGGCCACCAGCCGAACATCACAAAAAAAACCCACAGTGAAGGGTATCTGGACAAGTAATTAGAAGGGCTATACTGAATATTGGGAATATTCGGAAAATATGTCAGTGTAAGAAAGAGGTGCTGTTGATCTCTAATTGGTCAAGAGGGTGCAAATATCACGAAATGTTGCCTAGGATCGAGAGTTCCGTGGTAGTTGTGTAGGGTATCGTATGGTCGGTCCCGTCCGACTATACTACCCCGCTTACTGGTTTAAAATACATTTGAAATACATCTGCATATTTGTATGTATGCCTCACAAAATATGCTATTTATAATCATTTGATATCAGAAGAGCAAACTTTTCACATGACCACAATAATCTTGAGTCAGTAGGTTTTTTTGGTTGTTGTTACTGTATTATTAATATCCGACAGAGGTTTTGCCGCAATTATCTTTATTATCTTCATTATATGCAGCGCATTAATAAATATTAAAAAAGAAAAGAGAAAAAAATCAGAAAATAGCTCCAGTTTAATATATGATAATAAGTGATTTGTTTATCAAAAGCAGAAACTTTCAAAGAAGTTGATGGAGAAAAAGAAAATAAAAGAATAAATTATTTATTATTGCAGAAGCATTTTGCTAAGAAATCATTGCTTCTTTTATGGCAATATTCAAAAACGACCAAACAAAATGAAATGAAATTCATAACTCAGAAATGACAACCAACATTTGTTATGACTAACTTCACCTCGAGTTGGAATCTATTGTCTAGTCTCTATTCAAGAAGTCGAAAAGAATGAAATAAACGTGGGAAATAAAATAGTCAGCAAAATATTTTTTTTTTGTTACCAGAAATATGAACTAATGTTGAGAATGACAATATTCATTCAAAAAAAGAAAAAAACTCTCAGCAAAAAATCCAATTATTCTTATTTCATATCATATTCCTGTTTTTTTCTTGATTTTTTTTTATTCAAATTGCAAAGTTGTTACCCATCAAGATGATGAAATATCAAAATGTTTTTTTATTTTCATTTTTTATATAAACAATTAGCATGCTCCATCCACATAAACAATAAAGACTATAATTTAATTTAGACCACACGTGTGTCATTTCCATTGAAAAAGTATTCATGCAATTTAATAATAAAACCAAAACTGAAATTTCGAAATTCTTCTTTCAACTGTAAAAAAAGATAAGCTTTTCATATTGTCTTTTTTATTAAAACACACAGAGAAATAATTATAACAAAAAACATGTTTAGTTGAATCAGTTAACATTTTGTGTCTGTGTGTGGACTTTTTGTCTTAAGAAGCGTTCAAAAAACCATTAAAACCCAGAGAGACAACTGAAAAAAGCGACAAAACCAGAACATAATTTTGTTAATTTTTTTTAATTCGTTGACTTGGCTAAATACAAAATTTCTTTATTTTGTTTGACATAGTTTTTTTTTTGGTTTTTTTGGGGTTTTGCGGCACATTACATTATAATATGATATGGTGGTTTGCGAGGGTGGTATGAAAAGGGGAGTATACAAAAGAAACAAAATCCACGCCCGCCTTTTGTAAGAGTATAAAAAATATTCTTAAAAAAAATCCATTCTTAAAAAAAAAAACATTTTTCAAAGTATATTTGCAGGCGTAAATATTTTACAAAACATATTCATAGGCATTGATTTTTTATAAATATTTCTAGAACCTATTTACAGGTGTGATTTTTTTCATAGCCTACTTATAGGCGGGAGTCTTTATAGACGAGCTGAAGAGGGAGTCTTTATAGACGAGCTGAAGAGGGAGTCTTTATAGACGAGCTGAAGGGAGTTTTTATAGACGAGCTGAAGGGAGTCTTTATAGACGAGCTGAAGGGAGTCTTTATTGACGAGCTGAATGGAGTCTTTATAGACGAGCTGAATGGAGACTTTATAGACGAGCTGAAGGGAGTCTTTATTGACGAGCTGAAGGGAGTCTTTATTGACGAGCTGAAGGGAGTCTTTATTGACGAGCTGAAGGGGAGTCTTTCATAGACGAGCTGAAGGGGAGTCTTTTATAGACGAGCTGAAGGGGAGTCTTTCATAGACGAGCTGAAGGGAGTCTTTATACAAGAACTGAGAAGGCATATTTGTTGGCGTTGATTTGTATATAAAACATTTTCAAGCCTATTTATAAGCGTGGATTTTTTCAAAAAATTTTCAAAATCTATTTTTAGGCGTGGACGTTTTTAAATATTTTTTAAAGCCTATTTTTAGGCGTGGGTATAATATAAATATTGTTTAAAGTCCAGTTATAAGCTTAGATGACATCGCGTGACTTTTTTTAAAATACTTTTCTAAGTCTATTTAAAGGCGTGAATCTAATATACATATTTTTTCTAAACCTATGTTTAGGCTTGAATTTTCTATAAATATTTTTTCTAAGCCAATTTTTTAAAACCTCGTTTGTAAAAATTTTAATATATTATTTGTAGTTCTGGATTTTTTATAAATTTTTTTGTAGATTCTGGCTATCAGATTATACCACTTTTAAATAAACATAACTCATTCAACTCCTCGCCATCAAATAAATCCGGACGTATCTCTTAATTACGTCAAACACAAACACTACAAATCATTCAAAGGTGTCAAAAAAATAGAATCCTTTTTTTTCTATTCATTTCTATTTGGGTTGACACACCGAACGAAGAACGAAAATCGTAAAACAAAGAAATGTATTTCTATAGACAATTTCAATATTTATTTTATGATTTGTTAATGTCAAGAATTTATGTGCGAGTATCTGTCTGTCTGTCTGTCGGATGGCAATCAATGATTTGTTGGAACATATCAATCAACCAGAGATCAACAAATACCCCAAAAAAGAATACCTGTCTGTCGCACCTCTTTCTCCACAAAAATTAAATCTTTAATGGAACCTCCTACATTTTTTATTTGGTGTTGTTTTGTTTCAAAAAGAAGTAACTTTCCTTTTGTTTTCCCCCTCATGTGGGTTTCCACAAGAAGAAAAAAGGTTACAACATATACGTGTAATTAATTACTTATGATCTATGATCTCAAATGTAAATATGTATGTTCATGTGTGTGTATGTGTATTTGGGTGTCTGGGTTTGGGTCTTCATAGATTATTTTCTTGTTGTCTAAGCTCCAACCAGCCATGCATTCCCTATTGTTGTAGAGAGGGGAGCCAGAAACGCATAACAATTTCCCTTTAGACGTGTAGATGACGTTTCATTTTCTTATCAGCCGACACTAACACCACCGTCATTACCACAACCACCGAGACAAGTGTAAATAAGGGGCGTCTTAAAGAAAATTCAAAAAAAAAAAAAACTTTACTGACCTGTCTTCTTCTTTAATTTTGGTTTCATGCTTGACTTCAAATTAAGAAAACCAAGGAATTAAGGTATTTTAAACTGTGGTCTTCTTCGGCCAAAGGTCAAACCAAAGTTCAAGTTCTTTAAAAACTCCCCTAAATTTTAATTAAAAATTCCGAATTTTATTTTATGAGAATTTTAATATCTCACCGAAAAATAAATTTGTAACATTTAATTTTCCTGGGGGAAAATTCATTCCTTCTTGATTGGGTAATAATCTCTACAGGGTTATCATTAAATAAATTGTTGAATATTAAAATGTATTTTAGGTAATTTAAAGTAAGTAGAGAGGGGAGGGGGGAGCTAATTCCCTTTGGCGGCATTTTTTCTCTCTACCTATTCTTTTCTACCTATATATTGGAACTAAAAATGTTTTCTCATGGAATCTCATTGAAATGAATTTACGAAATCTGTATTTTTGAGAATTATCTATGTTTGAATTTTTTTTTTGTAGGAGTCCTATGGGTATAGATTTAAAAAATATGGAGCATTGATAGTACTAGATCTTTAGAAGTATATATTATTGGAAGTGTAGTATTTTTGAAAGTTTTATTCAAATGTGCTTTATTTTAATATTTGGACAAATCACTTACAATGTGTGAATAGCCCACTCTTGCTAAAAAAATGTAACCAATTATGGCGTTTTCATGACATTCAAATATTATTATGCAATAAAATTCGTAACTCAAAATGACATGTCGCACTCATACCATCGACAAAATTTCTCTCTCACAAAAAACCGCTTGTGGTATTTGTCGATTATTTTTTTTCTCTTTCGTTCATCTACTTTCAAATTAAATTTACATACGCCGGTTGGTTGTCTGGCTATTAGTTGTCATTTTCATATCTCGTAATAGACCCAATGTGGACCACAACAACAACAACAAAATCCAAAAACCGAAATAATCATCACAAAATTGTATACCACGAATAATCAATTAGTGTAATTTACATAATGATTAATGGTGATACCAATGTCGTCTTCTTTTTCGTCTTAAATTACTACGAAATAGTTTAATTTGTGGGAAGATTTTGAATGGAAAATAAACAAAACTAAATATACATATATGAATCACAAGAAATCAAAAATTAGTTAATTGGATTAAATATTTAAATATATAAATTTACTACTAATATAAAGATGGAAAGCATTGCAGTCATCTCAGATAGGTCTGAAGAAAGTCTAAACTATTCTGATAGAGGATTATTTTAAGGAAAAAACATATATTTTTAAAAAATCCAAGCCTATAAATCCACGCCTATAAATAGGCTTTGAAAACCTAGTATTAAAAATCCACGTCTATAAATAGGCTTTGAAAACCTAGTTTTAAAAATCCACGTCTATTAATAGGCTTTGAAAACCTAGTTTTAAAAATCCACGCCTATAAATAGGCTTTGAAAACCTAGTTTTATAAATCCATGCCTATAAATAGGCATTGAAAACCTAGTTTTAAAAATCCACGCCTATAAATAGGCTTTGAAAACCTAGTTTTATAAATCCATGCCTATAAATAGGCATTGAAAACCTAGTTTTAAAAATCCACGCCTATAAATAGGCTTTGAAAACCTAGTTTTAAAAACCCACGCCATTAAATAGGCTTTGAAAACATAGTTTTAAAAATCAACGCCTATAAATAGGCTTTGAAAACATAGTTTTAAAAGCGCACGCCTATAAATACGTTTTGAAAACATAGGTTTAAAAGCCCACGCTTATAAATAGGCTTTGAAAACATTATTTTGAAAATCCACGCCAATAAATAGGCGTTGAAAACATAGTTTTAAAAATTCATACTTATAAATAGGCTTTGAAAAATATGTTCAAAAAATCTAAGCCTATAAATAGGCTTTGAAAATAATATATTAAAAAATCCACGCCTATAAATAGACTTAAAAATATATTAAAAAGTCCACGCCTATAAATAAGCTTTGGAAAACAAATATTTCTCCTATTTGAAGGAGCCTTAATGTATGCATTGACAAATCAAGACCTATAAGTAGTCTTTAAAAAAATATACGCCTATAAATAGGCTTTCAAAATAATTTATTAAAAAATCCCCGACTATAAATAGGCTTTGGAAAACAAATATTTCTCCTATTTGAAGGAGCCTAAATGTATGCATTGAAAAATCAAAACCTATAAGTAGTCTTTAAAAAATATTTTTAAAATACCATGCCTATTTGAAGGCGCCTAAATGTATGCATTGGAAAATACAGGCCTATAAGTAGTCTTTGATAAACATTTTTAAAAACCCACAACATTGAAAATCCAAGCCTATATGTAGGCATCAAAAAATATTTTTAAACCAGTGAGCGAAGGAGTAGAGTCGGACAGGGCCGATACCCTACACAACTATGATACCCTACACAACTACCACGAAAATCTAACTTTTTGCGGTTCTATGTTCTGAGCCTGGGCAATATTTCGTGATATTTGCACCCCTCGGAATATTGACCGATCATCATCTAAACAGCCGCTGTAAGTAGAGCTCTAGAGCTTTCTAGTCGCTCTAGAGGCAATTATTATATGCTGACAAAAGTAATTAATTTTTTCGGTTCATTGCACCCCCCTGAAATCTCAACTTTACCGAAAACTATAGGCGTCGTCCTTGACCATAATCGGAACTTCATGTACAATTTCAAAGCGATCAGCGCGACATTTCCGTCCTCTAATGGAGTAATAGTAATAGTCACCTTTACCTTACTACGTATAACTTCCACATCGGAGTACATACAGCCATATAATTGGTATCAATTTGAAGGTCAAAAACTCCTCTTGGACATACTATCAACTTTTCGGTTCTATATACTTCAGGGATAAATATATACGCTATAGTAAACAAATTTTGTATTTTTTAACACCATTTTACCCGCTAAATATTGACCGATCTTTACCAAAAAAAGCATGCTTATTATTTGGCCCGATCCCTTTCTCCATGAAAAAATCACGATGTTTGGGCGATAATTGCGGTCTCTCTGGAATGACCAGAAAACCCGACAAAAATAAAGTTTTTGGTCCATTTCATCCCCTAAATATTAAACTATCTTTACCAAAAACAATAGGGGACTTCATTGACCAGAACACATGTCATATCTCGACTCAGCTAGTCGAGATATGACGATCGGTATACTTAAGGATGGGTCTAGGACCAATATTTCGCGGCGTTTCAAACTTTTGGGGCTGCACAAAGCAAGAATACTCTGACAACATAGTTGTGTAGGGTATAAAAAATGCAAACCTAAGTATAGACTCCTGTTGATACACTTTGAAAGAAAATGTATAAACATTTTTTCATGTTAAATGTTTTTACTAGGCCTAACCTCCCTTGAATAGAAATTACTATAACAATACGTGAAGAAGCAACTAACACACCTCTTTTATCTTCCTTCCTAAAATGTTACGCATCTTTACTTCCACTTAAAAACTAACTAACTGGTAAACATTAAATAATGATGATATCCAACAACAACAAAAAACAATTATTTATTATTAATGTTAGATAAGAGTGATAAGGTGGAGGCAATGCTGCGGCAGCATCAGCTGCGAAGGCCTAGTCAGCATTTTTTCATGGAATAGAGGCCGCAGCATCATGGGTAAACAGTAGAAGAATCTTCAAGAAAACCCACACACAGAGGTGGTGGTGCTTATCTACAACAAAACTATGCCGACTCTAGCACTCCTCAATTTGTTGGGTGAGGTGTCAAGAGGGTGGGTTATATACCCAGCAAATAAAACAAACAAAAAAGAGTCATTCATAACTATTATCATTTTTTTTTATTTTTTCATAACAACATCAACCATGAAGCGATCATTTTCAATAATCGATATACAATAAAACCATACGAAATATTGAAAACTCATTGTTATTTCTCACAGAGATTTATTTTGGGTTTTGTTGTTTTTTTTTTTGTACGATAAAAAATTGGAGCATGATTTTTTTGACATTTTTCAAGATGCTTTTTTTGTGATGTTGTTTTAAAGAAAATAAGTGTAGATAATGGCTTTAAAAAACCCCAAAGAAGAAGTAGAAGGAGGCTGGTAGAATGGTAACTTTGCCTTAAAGTAAATCAAGTTTCAAATTTCTTTTTTTGAGTGACGTTGGCTACGGCTGGCACACCCTCACCTATCTACCTTTGTTGTTATTGTGGAATAATTGGAGGATCTTCTTTAAGGTACAGGGAATTTGAATGATGATCAATCAAAAAATGATTTATTTGTTTTGATTTTTTTCAAAGACGATATGGAAACCCACCACTTTAGGTTTTAGTTTACAATGTGGAGAGGTATGGTGGATGGAGGAGGATAAGCGTAGAGATGTCAAAGTAAATTACATGTCTAGATTGTATTTTTTGGTTGTTATAAATTACTTTATTATTTGTTATTATCCAAAGATTACATTCTAACCGAAGATGGAATTATGATTTGAGGTATTAGAGATTATGGTTGGTAATCAATCAATGACAAAGAAGAAGGTATCTGACTAAATTACATAGGAAGTGAATTAAGGTGGGTGTAGACAAAAAATGGTGACGTGAATGTTTTAAAAATATTTTTTTCAAGGCATAGGAATAGGCGTGGACTTTTAAAATAATTTTTAAGTCTACATTTAGGCGTGGATTTTTAATGTCCAAATATGGGCGTGGATTTTTAATGCGCAAATATGGGCGTGGATTTTTAATGCCCAAATATGGGCGTGATTTTTTAATGCCTAAAAAAGGCGTGGATTTTAATGCCCAAATATGGGCGTGGATTTTTAAGGCCTAAAAAAGACGTGGATTTTTAAGGCATAAAAAAGGCGTGGATTTGAAAAAAATGTTTTTCGTTGCCTAAATATGGGCGAGGATTTCCTAAATATTGGCTTGGATTTTCGAGGGTACACCCCTATGATATGTACCATTGTATAATGCATAGAAAGAGCTTTTAGAACCAGTTTTAATTTTGGTTTCAAGTATGTTGAAACTTTAGTTATTTTGAATATTGAAAAACCAAAATGAAATTCGTTTCAGCACACTGTGCAAAAATTCTCCAGGGTACACCCCTAGGGTATGCAGCTTTGGATAGGGCATGAAAAAACATCTAGAACCAGTTTTTGGTTCCAGGTGTGGATTTTTAAATAAATTTTTTTTCGATGCCTAAATATAGGTGTGGATTTTTAAAAAATATTATTTCAATGCCTTTTTTCGTTGCCTAAATATAGTCTTGGATTTTGAAAATTATTTTTTCCAGACCTAAGGGCGTGGATTTTTATTTTTTTTTTTTTCAAATACATCTGCTCAAAAATATGCCTTTCTGGTAGCCCATATAACTTTTTTTAGTATTTCCGGTTTTTCATTTTGTTTTCATTCAATTTATTGGTTTATGTTGAGAAATTTCACACACTAATAACAGGAAAACAGATTCGAAGAACTAACCTAAATTACATACGAACACAACTGGAGGCTCATAACAACTGCAACAACAACAAAGGCCACACAAAATACAAAAACAAAATAATATTATTTTGCAGTCGCTGTCCCACCATTCAATTGCCGGTGTAATTTTCAAGTGGCAGTTGCACATGCCCAATAGTAATGCCACAAATGCAACTGAACATCCATTCACCCTGGATACTGTGCTGCTGTTGCGGTGTGAAGTGTATTGGTTTTTTTCGAGAGTAAACAATGCGACATGG